>NC_081409.1:504436510-504736510 GCF_030272615.1 Cryptomeria japonica
CTTCATTCATTGTAAGTCTCATTCAAGCGTGACACAATTGTGAAACTTAATTATGCAGTATAAACTTTTCATGCATAAGAATGCAGGTCAAGCTTACCACTCACTATACAAAGAAGATGTTAAGCCAAAAAAAAAAGACAAGGAATGCTACACAAACAAGAAATAATTTTGATGTATAGAATATTGGCCATTTTTTGAGCTTGTTGATATTGATTTGTAGGGTAAAATTATTTATATGGTGCAAATCTATGCACCAATTACAAAGAGTTTAATTTTGTTTGAAGTTTTATAGATAAAATTTACCAAGGCAACTGAAAGAAAGAATTTAACTTTGTTTGAAGTCTTAAAGATTAAATTTAGCAACTCAAATTTGTCTTTCAGTTAATAAAATTTAACTTCGTTTGAAATCTCAAAGATCTCTTAGCTCACGAAAAATTGTCCTCAAGAGTTCAAAATTGTCTAGTAATTCCTATGTTAATCATTGGCATCTCTATCCCTATGAAGGTTGTCCTGAACACTTTTAAATCCTTATTGACTCCCCTGAAATATTTTTTCTTGGCATTCCATGTCACCATTTCTTGGCCAAAAACTTTTATTAATACTCTTTAACTATTATTGTACCATTTGTGTTGGGGTTGATCTATCAAGCATGCTAAAGATTGACTTTTGTATTGTAAGTTAATCCTCTCGAGAACTGCTCATAACCTTCAAACTTTCTTTTCATGTTGTTGGGTTTGTGCAATGAAGATATTGCTTCTCTTTTGACTTGAAATCCCTTTCCTTTGTGACTAACTTTAAATGAGTCTTTGACTAAGATGAATCTTTCATCTTGGAATACTATTCGTTCTATCACTTTCATGCCCTCATTGGACAATATTTGGACCGATCTCTAACTATAGATGCCTATGTCCTCATAGTCTTTATTTATCAAATTGTCAAACTCTTTGACTCTATCTTTTGCTAGGGATGAAGTCTTCTTAATGACTATTATGATAGTTAAGAAGAATTTTGTGATTATTGTCATAGACATATTTTCATTCATAAATCATGCCCCAAGACTATTACCTTGTAGCCTCCATTGAATTTTTCCATCATTTTATTTTACTACCCTTGGTACTTGTAAGAACTACTAAGCTTCAAGAATCACTGTCATTTACCTTTCCACATTGCTCCAGAGATAGTGTTCCCTCTGTTCCAATCTAATGCTTTGACCTAGGGTTTTTTACCACTGCTCCAATATCTTCTAAGATAGTGATTTTTTCTATGGATTTACAATCATCACTACTTTAAATGACTGCTTCTTTTGACTGCAAAAAATAAAAAATATATTGTTCACTGTCATAGTTGTTGGAAACCTCTTTATTATATGTTCTCTAGGGTTGCTCTCTTGGGGATATTCACTATTATCTTTGTTGATCATCATCTTCACAATAATGGCTCCTTTGACCCTTCTCTATCACTTGATGATTGCTTCTACCTCATTAAATGATTACCAACAGTATTTCAATACTCTATGCTTGCTGCCTTGAAGGTTTATCATGACAGGATGATGCAGGTTTGCTTTGGTAATGGGCTATTTTTTTTTCTAACAACATTGTGTATTGCTTATGACCTCCTTTTGGAGCATGTATCTTTGGACTGCGGATTGCTAATGTGAAATATGTGCTTGATTCAATGCTTACTATCACATACAAGGCTTTACACCAATTCTTTGCCCTTTGACTTTAATAAAGTGGTTTGGTTTTAATGCTTTTAAAAGCACTAATAGTTGCACATGAGGTTTCTCTATCTTCAAATACCTTCATTCTTTTATCAACACACTGTCATTCCTTTCTAGATTTGCTAACATTGACTGTGTGGACTAGAGGGCTACTATCTTGTATAAATTGTGATCATGCAAGGATCACTAATTTCCGACATCATTGAAATGGGCATTGTCTTTGTGTTTTGATAGCACTATGCTTTTAATTGTGACCTTGATGATGATATTTTACATGGGACTTCACTATCCTTCTTGAGCAGCAAACTTCCTATTTACTGTCATCATACTCTCTTTGTTATATGACTGTGGTTGCTCTATTTGGCTTAAGTCTCCAACAGTGATCCTTTTGTGAACTTTTATTGTTCATTTGGTGTTGTTCACATCATATACCATAAGGTATAAGGCACCTTATCTTTCCTTTCAAAATTGTTGCTATCCATTATTTTCCTTTAGTCTTGATTGTCCTATGTCGGAACTTTGTCTTCTAAGTGTTGTAGCCTTCATACTACTATGTTCGTCATCATAAACCCTTGCATTATGATTTTCATGAATATTCTCCTTGCACTAAATGTTGTGATTTTGTCTTCCTCTATGGCTTGTATGCCTTTGTATGGGTCCCTTGACAATACTCTAGTGATATCTATCTATGACTGTTATTTTCTGAAATGATGGATATTGTGACTACTTTTGCCTATCTATGAATGATTGTAACATTTCGATTTTGAAGAGTATGATGAGATATTTCTCTGTTGCAACTTGATTTCTAGTGAGTACCTTTGAATGGATGCTCCTATGAATTAGCTAGGGCTGCTCTATGAAGATAACCAACCCATTGTTTCTTTGCTCTGAGATGATGTGTGCTTTGAGGCTGCTCCTATATGATAGTGATCCTCATCTATTTACTTTCTTTTGGATTAATTCTTTTGAAGTTATTTGGGTTGTTTTGTTGTAGTATACATTCTAAAAAGATGCATGCTAACTCATATTTGGAAAAAAAATCCTTAAATGCCAAAGCCTTTTCATAACAAACTCCTTTTCTATTCACATTCTAACCTTAATCTCACCTAATTCTTTTATCTCTATGTATTCTTATGTATCCTTATAATAATCTAATTTCTTTTGTGATATCCGTATAAACCTAAGGACTGTGTTGAGAAGAATAGTAAGAACAACTTACCATTTTGGGCAATGCATATAGATTGAAAGTAATAGGTTGAAGACACACTCATATCTTCTCTTGAAAAATATTCTTTAACTGCAGAAATCATTGAATGAACTCCCTTATCTCGAGAAGACTGGAGATGGATGTGTGATCTTCATATAAACTACCGTCTTTAATATTTTCCTCAAGTGATAGGGATAGATTGTGTTCGTCATTGATGATCTACACCATGTAAATCTAGGGTTTTGAGAACAAGACAAACTCTCCATGCTTTGACCATGGGTTCCTTCTGTAATACCCAAAAAATGGTCACCTAAACCATGGGTTGCTAATCTCGACTACATCACCAAGGTCCTAACCAAAGGCAATTAAATCAATCTTGAGCACCTAATTAATTAATTCCTCAATCATCAATGTCACATGGCAAATAAATCATTATATATTAATTAAGTTTTTATTTAATTAATTAATCATTCCAAGTAAATCATTTTAATCAATTATCCTATTTATTTAATTAAATATCCTAGCATATTTCATTAATAAATAAATTTGTCATTAAATCATCAAAAAGGAATTAATTTGCAAAAAAAGGAATTAAATTGAGAAAAGAAATCAACTTGAGATATTTCTTTTTCTAAATTTGAGATAACTTGAGAAATCTCATAAAAGAAAGAAAAGAAATTAAATTGAATAAATCATTTTCTCTAAAATTAAAACTCCAAAGCAAATCTTGAGGAAAGAAGTTTAGTTGCATTGAAAAGGATTTTTCTAATAAAAATCATGAGAAAATAAGAGGAATGTGCATGGAATCAACTAATTTTATTTCCAATACAAACTCGGACTTATAATATCAATGCATTCAATCAAGCTTTAATTGGAATTTATCTCAAGATTAACTCAATCTAATCTTCTTTGAAACTGAATCAAAGCATCCTGTTGGGGCTTCAAATTTCCAAATAATTTCAAGCACCCTACTATTAAAAATAGTGGTCACTTCATGGAAATGACACATAATGGATGATTAATGATTTGAACAACTAGAGTAAAGGAGGATATGAATAAATTAATTCCAATGGACCCCATGAAAGACTAGTGTTTTTGATCTGTAGAAAATATGATGTGAACAGAGAATTAAAATGAATGAAACATGAAAATATAAGAAATACCAAGTTTCCAAGCTCTAGTTAAAATATTAGATCTGTACAATGTGTTTTTGGCTGTAGACCATACAGAAGACCGTAAGAAGGCTGAAAAGCCTGTTATTTCAACCTACATGAAAGAAGATGTTGACTTGGAATGAAAATGTATGCAAATATCAAATCTGATGAAGACCCATTTTAGAAGTTTATGTTTCCTACCAGCACAAAAAATTTCAGATTTGTATCTAAAGTTTAAGGCAGCCGACCAAACAAAAATCCGAAAGATAGCTTAAAGCAAGGTTATTGACTAACTAATTTGCATATTAATTTCAAAGGGTTTTGTTAATTTAAATGTAAAATGGTGAATTATCACCCCAAAAGGGGTATGGTGCCCATTCAACCACATATATAAGTGGTTAAAAAATGTAGATATGGGGGGGAGAGTCATAAGAACAACATAATGTTGTAAGGATTGAATATCATTTTGTATTAGAGAAGTCTATAGGAAGAAGAAGTATCATTTTATGCAAGCAATCTGTAATGAAGTATTTACAAGTTCAGCTTATGTATGCAATTATTTCCTGAAGATTAATATACAAGGTTCATTGTTTCTTTTCCAAATATTGTGTACACTTTTTTGTTGATGATTATCTTTGTCCTCTTGATAAATCTATGTATAGATTTGCTATGATGTGAATCGCATGCTATTGCATTAAGTGAAAGATTGAGTTCTTATTGTTTGTGTAACACATACTGAACCTTCATAGTTGATGATAAATTATCTCTTGAATTGATAAGATATTATGTCCGCAAAGTGTCATATATATCCTTGGATAGAGGCACTGGTCTGTTATTGATCTTTTAAGGTTTTGATCTATATGCATTCAAGGTCCTTGATAGAGAAACGTTCTTCTCAAATCCTATATGAACTAATCTATGCATATTTCTTTTAAAATCTGAAAGCAATCTCATTTTCAATATACATTTACAATCATTTTATTTTCAAAACATTCAGTTAAAGCAAATAATAAAGTATGATTTTAGAACAATAATTTGCCAGTTTGGCAATTTGCTAAAAGGTTTAAATCCACTTTAAATAACCTCTTTTGTGCTTGAGAGGAAGAGGCACACTCGCCTAGGTTCAGTGGAGCCTAAAGTGTAGAGGGATCTAGTCCTTGACTGCCCCTATTCATTGGCCAAGGCTGATTGGATTACTTGAAGATTTGGCAAGCCTTTTTTGTTTTTCCAATCTGTGGTTTTGGGAACCAACACATCCAACTATTTCAATTCACTTGGATTGTGCTTTTTCTTGAGGAATCTCAACTTCTCATCATTAGTTGATCTTGACCATTGGTCTCTCTTTGGATTCTCTATAAATTCTACCTTTCATCTCTCATTCAAGACACCCTGGAGATTTATTATGATTATGTTGTTTTTGCTCTAGAGTCATTGAGAATATTGTGATTTGAGATTATTGCATCTTAGCTTTTTGCATATTAGTTTAATCATGATTGCTTGTATCCATCTAGATTAATCTTGCATCTATCTAGCTTAATCTTGCATCCATTTAGCTCAAATTTTATGCTCATATATATTAAATCCTTCGTCTTGGTGTAGTCTAGTCACTAATATTGCTTAGACAAATCTGAGAGCAAGTCTATACTCGCGTATTTTAGAAGGCAATAGGTCAATTTTTTATGGTTTTTTATATTCATGATTATATCTGTCTAACCATGCATGCAATGATTTATTGAAGTGTTTGTGCCTTACAACTTGCAGATTACCACTTTTCACACACACATTTTTGGTGCCCACCGTGGGGCTCTAGACTATAATTTTCGGCCTTGCAGATCAGCTCATTTTTACTTTTTGGATTTTTGTCCATACAATTTCTACTAAAACTTGTATGAGTTTTTACAGGGGATAGCATGATAATCTGTAGCTTCTCATATAGTCTGTGGAGAATTATCATACGACTAGGTGAGAATACTCGTACAATTTTCTGGTTTCTTGTATTAAAAGGTAGAGTGATTTTTAGGGTTTTCTCATTGAATTTTGATGGTACTAATGCTAACCATGGCTTGTTTTCTATCTTCCTGAAAGATTTTTCACAACCTAACCAATTTTTGCAAAACATTTGTCGAAGAACATGCCTATCGCTCAAAAACAATGTGACTACTGATTCATTGTTTTTGCAGGCTGCCTGAGGAGATTCAAGTAAACTTTGTGTATTCTTTAATTCATTTCTAGGCACTTAAATTGCAATATGGTTAATGAAAAAAAAAAAAATTCGTGTTTGAGAAAAGTCTAAAAGGTAGTAGAGTATGCTCTTGTTTGTATAGACAATCAAAAATATAGACCCTTGAAGTTTTTCTAGTTTCAGATTTGTGTTCCTTTAGTGGGCCTATCACAGTGGGAAAAAGTAATCACCCTATGAGAATGATCCAAGTGAGTACAACTAGACCTAAGCATTTTGACTCACCATAATAAATAGGCCTTTCAGGATTATAGTCTCAGAGGATAGGATTATTTGAGTTTTCTCTTTGAGATCTCTCATGTCGGGCATTTTGTAGGGCCTCATGGTCTCAATCATGCTTGTGTGACTACATCTTGTTTCGGTACCTTGTCAAGCTATAGGCCTCAATCGCGCTTGCACAACTTCAAGGGGTAATTTCCAACAAAAATTCTTACTAAGAACTTTAAGATAGAAACTACCTGGTTCACCTCCGAAAGGGGGATAATCTTTGTGCAAGAGAGATAGTAACTCTCCCAAGATACTTGCCATATCGTGCCCCCATTAGCATTTGGAGTTGGCTAATACAACGTTGAGAATCCATTGCATGAGACTCATCAGTCGTATTCTAATTAGCTATTGAGTGTGTATCTGATTCTACAAGAAAAGGTTTTTTCTCTCAGCCAACTTCCTTAGAATTAACGTGATGTTCTTGAAGTTACTCTACATCTTGCATGTTTTTTGTGACTTTGTCCTGGAAACTAAAACTGGAAAACAATCAAAACATCAAAAACTTAGTGGTTAAAACTTTGTCCTTGTCAGAAACTCATCCCTATCTGGTCGTGTGTTGTACAAGTCTTCTACTTTATCGTCCTAGTCTGTGAGAATTATCGTCTAGTTAACAGAAAACTATCGTACGAGTCATAACCTTAGGGAGTCATCATTGCCAGTTTGTCATATCACCTACCAGGAATTATTATCTGATAACTAGTGTATTATCATATGAGTCATCATCGTTGAGGTTCACGTTTGCCAGTTTTATCATACTAGCCAATAAGAATTGTCGTCTAGTAAGTGCTATACTGTCATATGAGTCTAAACATCTAAAGGCAGAAACTCATACAAGATTCCCAATCTATCTTTTAGAAGTTGCTAAATTGTTGTCTGAGTCATAATATTCTATCATACGAGCCTCTGATTCTGTCAGTCCAGAAGCCTGTCTTTTTGTGTGCTTTTCCAGATCTATCATACTTTTCTAATCAGTCTACATTGAGCATATATCTAGTCTTTTTCATCTTGAGCATAACCAATCTTGATAGTGTACCCCTGCTATTGTGTTGCATGATTTTGTCGATTATATCTCAGCTAGTTCAATCAATCCTACATTAATCTGATCAACCTAATCTGCTTAGCTCATGTCTTATACAGGATAGATTGTTCCTGAAACTAGATTTGGTCTCAATCACTTTACTCAATCATTACCTCAAACATACAACTAGCTCTGATTTGATCTTGACATCTGTATCACTTCTATCTCTCAGTCACATCAATTATAAATGCATGTTCAAACCAGATTTTCTCATAAGTAAGGTAAGGGGCAGTCCTTTTTATTGTATACTAGTCCATTTTTTATAGAAAACCTCATCTCTGACAAACATTTGTCATCAATTAGACCAATTTTTTATCAACCCTTATATCCCACCATGTCTGGAGAAAGGCAAGAAAGAGAAGCTATTATACACAATACTCATGAAAATGTTAGCACCCATGCTACTGACAGTGACTCCTCATCTAGCGAGTCTAAAGCTTCTGAACCTATAGAAGTTGTTATAAATAGTTGTCAAAAGGATAAGGATTTCTGAAAAAATGATGAAAATTATGATGGCCAGAGAAAAAGAAGAGCATTTTCTAGAGTTGCAAAACAAGATGCTAAATTTTGCATTGATTATAACATTGAAAGACCTATCACTAAAGAAGAAGAGACACCACTAGCATTGGTAAACAAACAATTGCAAGCATTGCAAACTAAAATCAAGGAAATGAAAAACAATGATAAATCATCTAGGCAGTATTCTTTGGACATGATCTGCCCATTCCCATTTGACAAGAACCTTTACATGCCTCCATTTCCTTCAAGAGTGGAAATTCCTAAGTTTGACAAATATGATGGTAACTTAGATCCTCAAGACCATGTTTGAGAATTCTATGCTTTTTGTATGGAGTTCATGCATGAACAAACATATCTCATGCATCTCTTTTGAAGAAGTTTAGGAGGACAAGCCATGGAGTGGTTTTCAAGCCTTCCTGTGGGAATCAAATCTTTTGAGGAGCTAGTCAAATTGTTTCTCCAATAATACTCCTATAACATTCATCATCTCGTCACCATGATTGAGCTCTGTAATACCAAACAGAAGACAAGAGAACCTTTTCTCACTTTCCTTCAACATTGGAGAAATATTTTCTCTAGATATTCATGACCCATTCCTGATTCTAAGAAGATGGACATCTTTGTTAATAATTTGATTCTTGAGTTGAAATATAATATCCAAATTCAAGTATACCCTTCATTAAACAAGATGGTGGACAATGCTCTCAAAATGGAAGATGTGCTTGTAAGGAAAGGAGATATATCACTTTATAAAGAAACATAGCATGGCTCTAGTTCCAAAGAGAAGAACAAATACTGGAAATACAGAAAAGATAATAACAAAAATGTTGTTAATGATGGAGTGGTTGATACTGTTAAACCAAAATCAAAACCAACAATATTTAATCTAACTAGTGGCACACAAGCCCTCAAAGCAGCTGAAAGCGCTGCAGAAAACACTCCTAAGAAATCAAAAGAGTGGTTAAAAGAGAAGCCTTGGCTTTCAAAGCCTAAACGCGATTTCACTCCTTTGGCAATCCTATGAGTCGGCTCTTACAACTCTATTGGCAAATGAATTGATCATATTTCCTGACAACTCCAAACCATATTATCTTGAAGTCAAACCCAAACGGTGGAGGGAAAATGAGTACTGTGAATATCATCGAAACAAGGGTCATACAACAAATAACTGCATGAAACTCAAAAATGAGATTCAAGACCTTATCGATGCTGGCAAAATCATTGTTGGAAATCATGCAACCAATGTTGATCACAAAGCTTTCAAAGATCCCTTACCTTCTTATGAGAAGGGTGATTCCTCAAAATCCAAGGGAGGTGCAAAAATCAATAACACCTATACCAACAATGATAATTTGATCAACATGCTTGAACCTTCCCAATCTAAAAATTACAATGTAATAATAGTCAAAGATGAGCAAAACAAACCATGAACTGTGAATGTCATGACCCACGCTCAAAAAAAAGTTACTCTCAAAGGAGCTAGTTCCTCATCTCCTAATTAGACATCATCAAATCCATTGATAGCATCAAACCTACCGACTTCTTCAAACAAAGAACCAGATATGATCATGAATAAATCTAAACAGTTGGCTTCATCATCTTCTTCTAGCTATAGCATTATTGAACAATTAAAATAAACTACCGCTCAAATCTCCACTTCTGAACTGCATAAGATCTCTTCTACTCATAGAGAGATCCTAGACAAATTTTTTCTTGCTACTAATGTCCCTAAAGACTTAGATTTGGATCGGTTTCAATCTATGGTGGGTCACCTGACTTCACCTCACTACCTATCCTTCTCTGAAGAAGATGACAATTCCCCGAATCATCCACATAACCAGCCATTGCACATTGAAGCTATGATCCATAAACACCAAGTCAAATGTGTTTTGATAGATGGAGGCATTGGGTTGAATATTTGTACCTATAATTTACTGATACATTCAGGATTTTCTAAGAATGTCATTGATCCAACAAAGAAAATAACAATCAAAACTTATGATGCAACAGAGAGAACCTCTAAAGGTTTGATACTATTACCAATCAAGGTGGGACCTGTGGAAAGAGATGTTATTTTTCAGGTGCTTGACCTTCCCTTATCATATAATATCTTGTTGGGTAGACCATGGATTCACAAAATGCAAGCAATGCCATCTGCATACCATCCGTGCTTGAAATTTCCCTACAATGGAGTTGAATTCAGTGTTCATGTTGATACAAGCTACACCTATAATGCTTTAAAATTGTGTGCTAATACCCTTATTCCTCATAATAGAGTAGCCTCTCTGGCTAAGAGTTTAAAAAATTTGATGAAAGACTTAGAAAAGAAATTGAAAATTACAGGTATTGGCATGGATGGATACAAGATAGAACCTATAATTTCACTGATGAATCTTCCTCCATCACCAAGATAGCATGGAAAACCATCTGAAGTTATGAACCCACAAACTTCAATGGAAAATGTCATCTATGATGGTAATTTTGTGCAATACTTTGCTTCTCTTGCAAATTAAATAGAAGAGGCAGTTGTTCTTGAATGGCTTTACAAAAGGGAAAATGAAGATAGGGAAGTGCAACATTGTGAAATTTCTCCTGAACAATATGGTAAAGGCTATCAGATAATCCAACGTATGGGGTATTCAGGTATAGATCCTCTGGGAAAGAATCAAGAAGGAATTATTGAACCTATCAAGCTACAAACTAAGTCCACAAATGATAAAACTGGACTTGGATACCATCTAAAGGATTCATCAAATAAAAAACACACTTCTCATCAATAGCCTAGGTGGAGGAAAAAGATACTACATCAAACATGATAGGAAGTAAACACTCAGTAAACTCAGGAAGAGTATGAGAAAGAACAAGAAGAATTGGCAATCAAGAGAGAAGAAGAAGCTTGTAATCAAGTTCCAAATGTATCAGCAGTAACACTACATGAAGTAGAAATCCCAGAAGACATGAGAAAAGAGGTGGAAGAAATTAAAGAAATGTTTGCACCATTAAACATTCTTGTGACATATACGAGATGAATGCAAGAAGAGGATTCAGAAATAGACTCGAATGAGTATGAATGGGGTCCAGAGCCTCTATTAGATGCATCTACCAAAGAAAGTCTTGAACAACCTAATGATATCATAGATGAAGCACAAGAGATAATACACTCGAAGCTACAACGAGAAATAGAGAAAATTAGACTAAAAAGACAAGAAGATTATGAGCAACAACTGAAAGAAGAAAAAACATGGGAAAATTCCTCACCTACTGTATCTCCCTCTAATGAGATAAAGAAAATCAAATATGGGAATACAAATGAAGAAGAGGAGGGTAGACAAGTAGGACTGGCTATCAGGCCAGAGGAAGCTGAATGAGAAAGAAGACATAGACTAACAGGGTCATCAAGGCTATGTGAGAAGGTATGCCAACTACATGTGATTATTAAACAAGAACATGAAGGAACTTGAAACATAAAAGATGTTGATATTGATACCATACATGCTTTCACTGAGCCACTTGAAGAGGAGTCATATGCTTCATCTTTTGACTCTGATCACTCTGACATAAGATCTATTTATGACATTACCTATTCAACACCAAACTATGACTACTTTGTCATGAATGTCGAAACTTTATCTGAAGAACTTCTTGTTGTTGAACCACAATACCTAGTCTAGTCTAAAGTAGAAGAAGGTCCTAGTGGTAGGTTTACCTGGTTAGATTCTCTAAATGCTAACGTAAACTTCAATAATCATGTTATCACTCTTCCTGGTCTCGAGATGCTTACGCAAAGTACTCTTCTAGAGCTCAACTTGTTGGTCCAACGTGGTGATGACAATACTATGAATTCCTTTGAACCCATTGAATCTTTATCCCTAGTACACCCTGAGCTTATTGACCATACTTTAAAAGATCGACCCATAGACATACCTACTTTTTCCAACAACTATACCTTAGCAAGCTATCTTAATGCAGTTGAACACATGAACTATTCCACTAGTGAACAAGGTGAGAACATGACAGATACAGATGTCAAGTATCTTAGTCTCAAAAATAAAAAAATAAAAAAAAGTGTTCTGATGGAGAAAACCACACTGTGGCAGTGTCAGAATTGAAAAATAGTAAAAATAAAAGATGTACCTAACAGTGAAAACCTCTCTGAGGCACCTGAAGGTGAGATACTTGATATTTTTCCTGATCACTTTCAAGAGCGATCATCAGTGTTGATTGAACCTACACAGCTGGTGAACATCAGAATAGAAGAAACTCAACATATAATACATGTAGCTCAATCCCTATCAGCAGAAGAACTAAAAGAATTTGCTAATTTCTTCATGGAGAAAAAGATCAATTTTGCGTGGACATATGTTGATATGACGGGTCTAGATTTTGACCTCATAATGCATCATCTTTCTATCACTCCTGGAGTTAAACTTGTTAAGCAAAAGCTATGAAAAATGCATCCTCATGTTGCATTACTTGTTAAGGGTGAACTAGAAAAATTACTAAAAGAAAGATTCATCATAGTAATTGATTATGTTGAGTGGATATCTAATATTGTACCTTTTTCCAAACCTGACAAATCAATACGTGTTTGTAAAGATTTCAGAGACTTAAATAAAGCATGTCCAAAAGATTATTTTCCACTACCTAACATAGGCATGATAGTGGACATGACTGTTGGCTATGAAATGTACTCTCTGATGGATGGTTTTTCTAGATACAATTAGATCAAAATTGCACCTGAGGATCAAGACAAAACAACGTTCACCTGTGCCTGGGGAACTTTCTGCTGGAATGTGATGCCCTTTGGCTTAAAGAATGTGGGTGCTACCTATCAAAAAGCTATAACTACAATCTTTCATGACATGATGCAAAAAAACATGGAAGACTATATCGATGATACCTTACTCAAATCTATGAAAAGGTCAACACATCTCTCAAAACTGGGTCTAATCTTAGACAAGATGGAAAAATTTAAACTTAGACTAAATCCTAAGAAATGTGCATTTGAAGTTACATCTAGTAAACTCCTAAGATACATTGTTTCAGCAAAGGGATTGAAGTGGATCCAGAAAATGTTAAAGCTATAATGGAAATGCCACCTCCAAAGAATTTCAGTCAAATGAGGACTCTACAAGGGCGGCTCCAATCAATAAGACACTTCATTTCTCATCTAGCAGATAAGGCTCAACCTTTCACAAAAGCATTACACAAAGGAGTTACATACAATTGGGATGCAGAATGTGAACAACACCTGAAGTAGATCAAGGAGTATCTTACTAATCCACCTATCTCGATGCCACCAATTTAAGGAAAGCCTTTGATTCTTTATATATCAGTTACCAACACATCACTGGGAGCACTTTTGGCTCAACGGGATGAGAACAAAAAGGAGAGAGCTATATACTATATCAGCAAGATGTTGGTGTCCTATGAGATGAACTACACTATCATTGAGAAAGCTTGTTTGGCGTTGGTCTTTGCCTCACAGAAATTAAGACATTACATGCTAGCACATTCTATTAAATTGGTGGCTAAGATTGATCCCCTAAAGTATCTTCTCATCAAAGAAACACTTACGGGGAGATTAGCTAAATGGCTTATGATACTCACAGAATTTCACATTGAGTATGTAGAATGCAAAGCTATCAAAGGACAAGTCATTGCAAATCAACTTGTTGATGCTCCACTTGAAGACAATCAACCTTTCAACATAGAATTTCTAGATGAATCCATAATGTATCTTACTCAGCGATCCAGGAAAATTTTCTTTGATGGATCTTTTACTCAACAAGGTTATGGTGTTGGAATCCTTTTTATCACTCCTCATAGATACTCAATCCCAAAGGTGTAAAAGATCCTCTTTCCTTATACAATTAATATTGCAGAATATGAAGCCTTGGTAAATGGAATCAAGTTGGCTATTGAATGGAAAGTTGTTGAGCTATACATCTATGGAGACTCCTAGCTAATAATCAACCAGATCAATGATATATATCAAACTCGAGATGAAAAAATCATTCCCTATATAAGAATGGTTGATGACCTTAAGAAATACTTTGTCTTTGTATCATTTCAACAGATTCCCAAATCAACAAATAGAGCAGAAAATCCTATGTCTCTATTGGCATCTATACCATAGCTACAAGAATTTGAGTTTCGTTATGAGTTCCTGGTGGAAGAGATACATTATCTTTCTTATGATTGCCCTGAGTCCCAGATGGTTTGTTCTATCATTGGACATGACTCATCTAGCTATAGTGTTATCTACTCTTACTTACGTGACCAAATTATCCCTAATAACTTTACCCGTAATGAGAAAAGAAACCTGATTCAAAATACTTCATGGTAGGTCATCATTACTAATGATCTATATAGGATAGGTTTGGATAGTACTTTTCTTAGGTGTGTAGAACGTGAAAAATCTCAACGTGTGTTATTTGAAGTTCATGAAGGTATTTGTGGATGTCACTTAAACAGTCTAACTCTATCGCAAAAACTGCTAAGGGCTGGTTATTACTGGCCAAATATGGAAAAGGATGCTGTAAAATTTGCTAAAAATTGTGAGAAATGCCAGCTACATGGGAATCTCATACATGCTCCAGCAAGGGAGCTAATACCTTTTATCACACACTGGCCTTTTCAACAATGGGCTTTTGACCTCGTTGGCCAAATCTATCCTGCATCATCTAATGGACACAAGTTCATCATAACTACCACTAAGTACATCACTAAGTGGGTTGAAGCAGTTCCACTAATCAAAGCAACTGGCAAACAAGTGGCTATGTTCATTCTTAACTATATCATCTATAGGTATGGAATCCCTTCTTCAATTGTGACTGGCAATGGAGGGTAGTTCAAAAACACAAATCTAGATGAGCTATGTGACAAGTTAAAAATCAAACAAAATCAGTCTTCTATATACTACCCTTAAGTTAATGGATAGGATGAAGCATCTAACAAAAATCTACTGACTATCTTGCACAACATAGTTAACAAATTAGGAAAGGATTGGCATCTGCAGCTCAATCTGGCACTATGGACTTATAGAACAAGCATCATAACACCTACTAGGGCTACACCTTTTGCTTTGGTATATGGGGATGAAGCACTCTTTCCTATTGAGGTTGAAATTTCTTCTTTGAGAGTTTCTTTGCAAGGTCTTATTAATGATGAAGATCACAGAATATCTAGATTGCAAGAACTCAAGTTGCTGGATGAATATCAACAAGTGGCTTTTGATAATCTCAGAGCTTACCAAAGGAGACTATCTAGAGGTTATAACAAGAAATTTTGACAAAGAGAATTTTAGTTTGGTGACCTTGTTTTAAGAGAGAATCCTAAAAATCAACAGTTTTGAGAACAAAAAGGGAAGTTTGAACCAAGCTGGTTGGGTCCCTACATTGTTACTGTAGTCTTTGGCTCTGGCACTTATCAACTCTCAACATCGGGAGGAGAACAACTCTGTGAACCGATCAACACTATCCACTTGAAGAAATTATACGCTTAGCATTCTCTACTCTAGCAACCTGTACAGCTAAAATGTTAAAAAATAATTAAAAACAAAAAAAATTAGAAAAAAAAATTGCATTGCATATCATTTTATTCAAGGCACTACATCGCATATAGTTTCTTTTTTTTTAAATGCATCACATTCACAAAATTTTTGCATTTGCATATAGCAACATTAATAAAACAAGGCAACTATCCAAGTTTATCATTTGTTTGCATTCAAGACAAACAAGGGTCATCTCATTTCTTAGATATTCAGAAATGAAGTCTTTGAGGTCCTAAGGTCATTCATTTTTAACATCACCTCGTGATGACGCTTTACTTATGGTTGGGTAGTGATTTCACTATTTGAAACTTGTTAACCCAAAATCCATCAATTACAATATCTCAAACACATTAACAAAATCTCTAATTCATTCTAGACACCTAGTTGATCATATGAATAGTGAAAAATCTAAAATTCTACTTCAGCATTGCTGTAATTGTCACACCCAAGTAGGTTTCATTACTTACAAGTCAAGGAAAGAAATGAAAAAAGAAAAAGTGTTATACCAAATATTCATCTCAAGGCAAAAGAGCAATGATATATAACTGAAATATCACGCATACAAGTGCGACAAAAAGCTTGACTATGGGAACATGCAACAAACTCCATCAGGGCTATGAACACCTACTGGCAATGGAGCAATATTTGAGAAATTACAGTCTATAACCTCATCGGGGCTCTAAAAGCTTGCTAGAAACGAGGCTCTATTCGAGATTCTTTTGAAGTTAGAATAATCCACATAGCTAGTCATATACAATGCTAAGGATCTTTAGTGAACACAAGACTAGGAATTAACTCATTTGTACTCACTTGGGCAAAAGAAGATCAAAGTTTCAAGAACCAATGGGGAATTTTTCCATGTCTCCATTTGTAAATACTAGTCACTAAGTGTGTTAATTTAGATGTTCCAAGGTGATGAATACTAAGAGGGGGGGATGAATTAGTATACCAAAAAATACTGAACTCAAACACTTAAATAGTTTAGCAGATAACTAGTATGATAGATTTACAAATAAACCAGTTAAGATAAATTTAAACCAAATAGCAAACAAAATATTCACCCACAAGAGCACAATCACCATAACACAAGAATTTTTGACTTGGAAACCCAAATGGGAAAAACCATGGTGAGCAGAAACTCACAAGTAACTATATGCAGAATAGAAACCAGACCGGTTAAGGTCATACAATGTTCTTCACCAAAACAGATCCGGTTAGCTCGAATCTAGATCTCTGTTAGGAGATAAATCCTGTTAAAGACTACCTTGTGAGAGGATTTCAAATTCACAGTTGTGAACCACCTTGTTAGAGGATTTACAAAGGCTTTGCTAGGCCTACTTGGTTAAGGGTTTCACACTTATCGAAGATGTGAGTAATCAACAAGTGAGTGATCTAGATAGTAGCACAGTATGCTTGGTTAGATCCTTGATAGCTCATTGTTAATGCATTTCAACATTACTTCAGTCTTCAATATCTCCACACTCCTACTCTTCACATAGACCTAATCTTCTCTTCTATGATTGCACATATAAAACCCTCATCATCTTCTAAAACCCTAGACATGATGTCCTTATAAAGGAGTCTAATTTCATGTCGGTCCAATAGGATTACATTACAAGTTCCTAGGTTCAGTGCATCTAAACACATTTGGTAACATGACACAAAATCACTGCCAAAGTGTTGGTGGATGATAACTCATCACAAGAATACCAGTTGGCAACTCATCACAAAGTAATACCGGTTCATACGATACCGATTACCACTTGTCAAAAGTGAAGACTTGAAAAATGTTAACTACCGCTTTGTTCCTTTGTACAACTTAAGATCCTTGAACCACTTGAGGTCTTCATACCGCTTTGGGTCTTCAGTTAGTTTGTGACTGGTAAACATCTTCTGCAAAACACCGATAGTCTAAAGACTATAATACATAATACCGGTTGGAACAAATACCAGTTGAGCATAACTCATACATCAAGAAAGTTTACACAAAGCAAGTGTGTGTCCATCAATGAAAATCACAACATCATCAAAATGCCAACAATCTCCCCCTTTGGCATTGATGGCAACACTTAGGAAAACTTTGACATCTAAGTGTTTTTACAACAAAATTATGCCATATGCAAAATTACTCCCCCTAAGCATATACACTACCCCTTTTGTAGAAATTACAATGCATACTACTCCCTTAAAGTGGTAACATGAAAGTAGACATAACATTCATCAAAATTTTAAATACTACTCCCCCTTTGCCAACAATGACAAAGCACTGCAAAACAACCCCTGTTTCTCATTATCATTAAAATTTGAGTAAATGCTTATGACAATAAGGAATGAAACTTGTCAAAAACCGATTTAAAATCCTGCAAAAAAGTCTTCATGTCTAATGACCATGACTCAAGTAATGAGGTAGCAACCTCACTTTCGGTCTGCATTTGAGATACCCATTCTTCCATGGCATCAATAGTACTCATCTCTTGAGTTACCGTTAGGGCTTCTAGATTGAGAAAGCACTTTTGAAGAATTTACAGTCTGGGAAATAAGACCAGTTGAAGCTCCTACAAATCTCTTGACCGGTTGCTGATCTCTAACTCTATCCTGGCAGACTGAAGCTGAAAGCGATGAACTGTTTGCCCATATTTAGTGAAGGAATCATATGATGTCTTGAAGTTGCTTATGTATGTTTGCAAATCTGATTGGATTTTCTCTTTTTGGGTGAGCACATCATCACAGAATAGATGGGGTTGGTTGATTTTGCTCAACAGTGGTTTGCCCTCATCCATAGCATCTCTTATATCCTTCTGTTGTTTCTGAAGTTGAGACTGGAGCTCATTTAGTTTCTTGACGAAGGCAGTGTTTAGTGCCTTTTAATGCTTATTTTGTGCATTTGCTTCAACAACTTCTTCCAGGAATTGTACCTGGTCCTCTACAATGATACATAGAAGTTTCTGTTTGGCTAGAGAGGAATCAGTACTAGGGAGGTTAGTACCTAGAATCAAACTGGTGAGGGTGTCAACCACAGTTTAAATGACATCCTGTTCCTTTTTCCTCCTCAATGTTTCCAATCTTTCTTGTGCAAGATTTATGCTTTGCAACAACTCTGATTCATCTATAGATTGGAGGTCGATAGGGCTAGTGATGTCAACTAGTTTGGCTTGACCATCGGTTGCCTTTAGAGTCTCTACTTGTTTGGCTTGTTCTGCTTCCTTCTCCTCTATCGTTCTTTTCTTGTCTTCTGCTTTCTTCTTTTGTTCCTTTGCTTGCTTCTTCTTCGGTTCTTCCTTCTTCTTATCTTATTCCTCCTTTTTCTCCTCTTCTTTCTTCTTCTTTTCTTCTTTCCTCTTCTCCTCTTCTTTCCTCTTCTCCAGTTCTTTCCTCTTCTCCTTTCCTCTTCTCCTCTTCTATCCTCTTCTCCTCTTCTTGTTTCCTCTTGTCTTCCACTTTCTTTTTCTCTTCCTCTTTCTTTTTCTCTTCCTCTTTCTTTTTCTCTACCTCTTTCTCCGCTTTCTCCTTATCATCCTTTTCTTTCTCTTGTTTTTCCTTTTCTACTTTTTCCTTGTCCTGTTTCTCTTTCTCTACTTTTTCCTTATCAGCCTTTTCCTTTTCTGCATCTGGAGTGACATCTTCACCATTCAATGCATCAACATCAATAGTGTCCACTTGTTCTATAACTCTTTCTCCTTCACCATCAAATACCTCATCCGATTTGGCTGAGGATTGGTCAGGTTCTTGTTCGGCCTTCTTGTTCACCTCAAACACTTGATGTCACCAAACAACAGCTTTGGCATGTAGATGAGTGTCCTTTTCCACTTCAGAGGTTCTACCTTCTAGCAGCCTGAGTCTTCTTCTTCTCATGAAGAAGATGTTAGGATTCCCACAGATACTAAGAGGGGGGGTGAATTAGTATTTGACCGGTTAGAGCAATTTCTTAACTTAAACATGCAGAACATATTAATACTGTATACCGGTAAATAGAAAGTAATGCAATAAACAGAAATAACAACAACCACATGAAAAGCACACCATAACATAATATTTTAATGAGGAAACCTGGTGTGGGAAAAACCTCGGTGGGATTTGTGACCCACAATATTCACTTACTGGCCAATAAGAGAATATTACTGCTACAATAGGGGCATGCACATGCAGGAAGGCCAAGTTCCTAGAGCTCACTGCTCAAATACAAAATAGGAAGTCTCACTGACTTACAAAATGGATTATATAAATCTAGTGTCTTGTCCTGCTTCAAAATAGCATCTATAATGCTAGATCCAGTACCGGTTTCTGCTCTGCTTCTTACATTAACCCTTAACCTATAATTCACATAATAGGTCTACCTTATTACCTTCCTTCATTCTTACATAAAATGTTCTACAATGATCTCTTATATATATGAGTCATTTTACAATGTTTCCAAGTTGGCTTAAAATGATTTTACAATAATAAACAAAATATATTAACAACAAAATTCCTGTTGGCTTCTATGCCGGTATGCTTCCTTTCACTATCGGTGCTGGTGGTCTGTGTGCCGGTGTAGAATCTAACTTTGTTGGTGCCGGTGGATTGCCTTGCCAGTGTCATGGGATTATAAGGTTTCCATCAATGAAAAACCTTCAATCACCTACAATGTCTCATTGGAGTGTGCATTTGCCAACAATCTCCCCCTTTGGCATTGATGGCAACACTCATGAGAAAATTCAAAAAGTGTAGTCCAAAAATATGTTATCAAAAATGTGTGAACTCCCCTTGAGCATATGAGTCTTTAGCTAATTATTTTCTCATACCACTACTCCCCCTTTGGCATCAATGACAAAGGTTGTCAAAGTGTCAATAGAGTATGGTTTCCTGTCTCAACCTTGTAACCAGGTGGTTACAATTTGAAAAAGATCCATGAAAACCAAATTTAGGCTTTCAAGAAACTTTTTACTATCTTTTATTGCTTCCTTTGTTCTTTGAGCTGTACCGGTGAGGTGTTACATTTGCTATGCCAGTGTTTTTTGTCCTTGAACTAATGCATCAAATATTTCTTTCCTTAAACCTATGAGGTAGTCCAACTTTGGACTTAATCTCCATTTCAGATCCTTAGCCTTACTTTTTATTTTCTCATTTTCTCTTTCTAGCTTTAGTAACTCTTCCTCAAAACCTGTTATCATTTGTTGAAAATTTGATAATGAATCAGATGAATTAATAAAATTGTCAGCTAGCTTATTATTTCCTCCTGTATCTTGCTCATTTTCTTGTCTATGTCAACTATCAAAAAGTTTGTCTTACAAATGTCTCTGTATAAAGTTTTGAACTCCTTAAGTGTGCTGCATAGTTCTGGTAGAAGTGTGTCAAACTATCTTGTACACTTCTTTATTTGTTCCTCAAAGAATTTATGTTTTTCTTTTTCTAACCTCTCTTTGAATGCTTCTTCCTTTATTTGCTCAATTGTCACTGTGTTGTTAGTAATATATTTAGACAAACTATTGAGTTGACTCAAATAATCCTTATTATCTACATTGCATTTTGGAGCTATCATCTTCAAAATTGGAATTGTGTCATCTATAGCTTTATATGTCTGTGAACTACAATCTGTTATTTTCTTTATAGAATCTAAAAGAACTTCAGTTACTTTTGTTGATTTAAATCCTACAGTTGAAGGGTCAACACTCTGAATTCCATCAGTGGGAGCAATATCCTTGCTTGTAGTGACCTTTGGTAGGTTAGTCTGTGTTTCCATTTCCTTAAGAAAAGGTTTTTGTTGTTCTCCTATTGTTGGTGGCACTATTTCCACGTGAACTTGTTGCTCTATGTTACCATCTGCCGGTTTTCCTTGTGTGTTATCTATTTCATTATTTACTGGTGGCTCACTAGCCATATCTGTCTTACCAGTTGTGTCCTTGTCTATCATAATGTTGACTTTCCGAGTATCAACATCAGCTATGTATAGTACCTCAGAATTAGGATTTGTATCCTCTTGTGATACATCCATACTCTCATCAGTTGATTGATCTTTAGTTGTTGTTACCGGTAGAGTAACCAAAGGCGGTGGGGATAAATTATCTCTTATTTTGATGCTTGGAGGTCCACCAACCTTTCATTTTCCCTTATCCTTGTCTTTCTGATATACCTTGATTGGTTTAGGGTTTCTATACTCTTCTTGTTTTTCCTTCTCAACAAGGAATATATACCATGCATTTTCAGTTTGCTCTACAACCTCATTTACTCTTCCAACCATTAGTGCAATATGTCAGTGTGCAGTAGAGATTACTGACCAGTTAGCCTCTGCAATTAGATCATCTATTTCTTTCGAAGAGTTAACTCCGTAGACAACAAGTAATTTTTCAACTTTTATTTTCTTGTCAAGCTCTACAACAGCTTGTCTTCTTGCTTCCAGTCTCTTGAATAGTTCATCTGGTAGTTTATCTACAACTTGCATCAAGAACTTCTTGTAGATATCCAAGTGTAATATAACACTATTTTCAACCTTTTCTTTATCATCAACTAATAGTGAGTCATATAGTTTGTTGATGTTTTTAAGTTTTCCTTCTTATGTGATTTCATCCAACAGTCTGTCAATCAGAGTAATATTTTGTTGAGTCCTTTTCTTTGGTGTCAACTTTTTCTTCTTAGGAGTAGACTTCTTGACCAAGGGCCTCACTGCCTGTTGTTTTTGCCTGGTTCTTCTAGGTGAAGGTGTGGATACCAGTGAAGGTTCCCTTTTCCTTACAACTCTTTTAAATATTGCAAGCATATCACTCTCTGAAGAAGCAGCTACCAGTGAAAGGTGAGTTTCAGGCTGCAGTGCTTCTAACTCGTCTTCAGTGATGTCGGTTTTCTTGAGTACATCTTCCTTTATAGCCTTTGCCTGTCGGGATCCCCTTCTTACTATTGCCTCAACCTTCTTTACATTTTTCTTTGATTGGATCTATTTTTCAATGGTTTCAACACTACCGAATACCTCTTCTTTAGGTTCCTTGGGTGCTTCTAGAAGGGCTTTTGCATATGTTTCAATGATGTGTTCATCGGTCTCATAACCCATTTCAATAACCCAAATTGTTCTTGGGATAACTGCTTCCATCCAGATCTCATCCTTCTTGATGACAAAACATATCTCATCCTTGTATTTATTTACAATTTCCTATGACAGTGTGACTCTATTTTTCATCCGGGCCTTCAATGCTAGAAAATACTCATTGATATTCTTCTCTTTGTTTTCACCCATATTGTTCAATAAGTCAGATAACTGTTTCCCTACCGGTATATCAAATCCAAGGTTCTTGTTGCCTATACCAGGCACCTATTTTGTTATATGTAGCATTAAACATACAAGTAAATTTCCAAACTTAAATGTCCCTTTCTTATCCTTATTGATCTTTCCCAGATTGTCAATAAGTTCATCCTTTAACCATTCACATACATCAATTTTCACATTATCTTTAACCATACCATGAGCACTTTTTATGCATAAGCTGGAAATTGAGTTAAGTCTATTTGCATGAGTTATTTTGTAACCTAGAATCATGCTAATGAATCTCGCATTTATGTCAGTTACATCATTCACCCTTAAAGACCTTTTGTTGGATGTTGCATCTGTTAGGTTCATTACCAGGTCATTTGAGACCTTCTTTGTCTTGTCTGGTCTGTTACTGGTGGAAGGTAACCCTGTTATAGCTTTCATAGCTTAATTGGTAATTTTATGAACCAAATCTAGCCAAAAGAATGCACCATGTAGCCTGCTCAATACTATCCTAATAACTTCCTTAGGGAAATCCGGAATGCTGAGGATTTCAGTGAATCCTAGGGTTTCAATAATTTTGTGTTTAGGTTTCACATTACCAGAATCATCACATATGACAGTCTTGTACATGTTCTTGATTTCCTCATCACCTAATTCTTCTATGTGGCAATGGATGTACATTCTAGGGTCTTCTACAAAAACAACTCCTTTGGGGATTTGAGAAAATGCACCAACATTATCATCATTTTTAGCTATCTCAGGAACTAGCTGAAATATGGGCCTAGGGAGTTTGATTACCTCGACTATAGTAGGGTTTTCTATGAATTCAGGTACAGAAGAGGATGCCATGATTATAAATACCTTTTTCTGCCTTTGGAAAGATTGATTGTTGAAATGCTTTGCCTCTTTGCTCAAAATGCCTTAGCTCTAGAAATTTCATGCTCTTCGAATGTTTGAATGCTTGGTGAAGTAAAATGGAGCCAAAATCACTCATTTATAATGTTAATTCGCCAACTACCACATTTAATGCATGTCGGTTAAGTAGTCACTTAACTTTATTTGTCGGTATAGAAGTAGTTTCTACTTCTCACCATCAACCGAGGGAATAATAGCATATTTCACATTTGATTGCTAAACCCTCAAAAGAACTTTCTTCAATTAGATGAAGAGACTCCTACCAGTGGAGTGCTACTCTATTCTATCAATGGAGTTTTGCTTGGTTCTACCAGTAGAGGAGTATTCCCAACACCATTTAGGTATGACTTTATAATCCATTGTTTTGAGAATTCTTTCTTAACTTCTTCAACTTTTTCTTTTCCTTTCAAACTGGAACCTTTGTTGTCTGCCAGTGGTGCCTTACTTCTATAGAATTTTGCAATATGTCCAATCTTGTTACAAGCATAACAAGTCACATTATTTTTCTGAATAGCCTTCCCATAACCTATGTCGGTTTGTGTTCTACATTGATTAGATAAGTGTCCAAATCTTCCACAAACATAACATCTTACATTCATTCTGCAATTTTTAGAGTTATGACCAATTTTGTTGCATTTTGAACATTGACCGATGGGTGCATTGGTATTCTGATTACTTCTAGATCTACACTAATTTTCTCTATGACCATACTTGTTATAGTTAAAGCATTTTCCATTGAATTTATAATCAATAGGTTGTCTTACCAGTTTGCTATGATCCTGTGTGTTTGCAGTACCGGAGCTTTCACCAACTTCAAAGCCAATTCCACAAGTGTCACCTTTAGGTTTTTGATTCTTTAGCAAGTTACCAAGTTCTTCTGAGCTTTTCTTGAATTTCTCTTTATGCTGATTTGCAATATCTAGTTCTCTTTCTAATACTTCTTTCTTCCTCTTCAGTTCATTTGAGTCATTCTATGTGTGCATCAGATCTGTCTTCAACAAATCATTTTCATAGCAAAGTCTTGTGCTTTCATTTGCAGCATCACTTAGTCTTCTAGTCAAATCTTCTTCATTCTTCTTTCTATCTTCAATTTCCTTACAAAATCTCATAGTCATATCCTACATCTCATTCTTTGTTGTCATGTTCTCTTGCTTTAGCTTGTTTATCATATCATTAAGAGTTTCTTTTTCATCATTCTCAAATTGCATCTTTTCACAAAGTTATCTTCTCTTGTTTCTTGCAATAGTAAGATTTTCTTGAAGTCTTGAATAATATCCTGAGCTGCTTTTAGGTCATCCTCAAGTTTGATATTCTTCAATTTTTCTCCATCATAGTCTGAGAGAGCTTCTTCAAGTTGCTTCATCAAGTTTTCCATCTCTACCAGTGTCAAGATCTTCCTCAAGCTGCTAGGCTTCTGAAAATAGAGGACCAAGCTCTGACACCAATTGTTAGGATTCCCACAGATATTGAGAGGGGGGAGTGAATCAGTATCTGACCGGTTAGAGCAATTTCTTAACTTAAAACATACAGAACATATTAATACTGTATACTAGTAAATAGAAAGTAATGCAATAAACAGAGATAACAACAACCACATGAAAAGCGCACCATAACACAATATTTTAATGAGGAAACCCTGTGTGGGAAAAACCTCGGTGGGATTTGTGACCCACAATATTCACTTACTGGCCAATAAGAGAATATTACTGCTACAATAGGGGCCTCCACATGCAAGAAGGCCAAGTGCCTAGAGCTCACTACTCAAATACAAAATAGGAAGTCTCACTGACTTACAAAATGGATTATATAAATCCAGTGTCTTGTACTGCTTTAAAATAGCATCAATAATGCCAAATCCAGTACTGGTTTTTGCTCTGCTTCTTACATAAACCCTTAACTATAATTCGCATAATAGGTCTGCCTTATTACCTTCCTTCATTCTTACGTAAAATGTTCTACAATGATCTCTTATATATATGAGTCATTTTACAATGTTTTTGATTAAGGTAAAAGCAGGTTTTGAAGGGGCCCTGAAACCCTTTACAAGCAAAACTTAAACAGCATAAGCGACAAGATACAAAAAGGAACAGTCTAGAGAAAAGCCAGTAGAAACCCAAAGAAAACCTTAGCAATATCCTCCAGGTTTTTAGTGACAGCAGAAAGGATACTCGAGATAATGATCATCAGATTTTTCATCGCCTCTCTCCCATCTTCTAGGGATTTAACCTTATCCTCCATATTCTGCTTCCAGTTTATCTTCTCTCTGTTTTCATCCTCCCTCTTCTCACACATGTTCTTCCCCTTTTTTTCCAGGTTCTTTAGGAGCTCATAGGTCCATCTTTCATAATCCATTCTTGCCTCAGAGAGTTTCTTGAGGTTATCCAAGATTAACCCTTTACCCACATTTTCCTTATCCTCACTAACCCTATCCTTAGTCAGGTCCTTCTCAGAATCTTTATTCATTTCCCTCTTGGAATTCGCATCAGTTTCCTCATTATGATTGAAATCTACTTCCTCCATCGGATGGCTATTGTCCTTACCAGGGCAATCACTGAGGATAGGGCTTTCATGACCAAGCTCATTATCACCACTTTCTTCCTCATTACCCAGCTCCTTATCTTTCCAGCTGTCTTCACCGTTGGAGTCATTCATCTCCATTCCGCTGCTTTCCTTTTCAATTTCCTCTATTTCCAACCCAGGGGCACTTTTCCTTTTTTTGCTAGAGGACGCCTTCTCCTTGCTAGAGTCTCCTCCTTCCATCTTTCTCTTACCTGGAGAGGCAGAAATCCTCTTATTTTCCAGCAGGGCAAGGGTTTTGCAATGCTCATAGATGAGCAGTAAAAGCCCGCAATGGAGAATCAGGCTAGAAGGGTTATTCATGTGTTTATTGAGGGACCTGGAGAGGGACCTAAAAAGGTAGTAGGGCAGGGATATGTCATGTCTGAAATGGTTTAAGAGAACAAAGTGGTAGGTGTGGGCCCTGGAGAAATAGCCTTCAATCATGATGTATTCCATAATTGCATTGAGAACCCAGCCCCACAGTTTCTTGATATTTGCAGCTTCGTTGTAGCCCCTAGTGGCTTTGTCAATTTTAAACCTCTCTTTCTCTTTCCATGGGAATAGATTGGCCACATTGTTGGAGACTTTAAGGTCTCGAAAGAAATTAAGCCCCATGTGGGGCATGCCAGTCGCAATAGATATGAGCCCGGCGTCTAGCTTAAACTTAACTCCATAAATTTTAAAGGAGCCATTAGACCAGTTTTCAGAAATCTTGGAAACAGCGAGGTTTACCCTACCTTTGTCATAGTCCATGAGCTTCTCCATGAAGCTGGTAAGAGAACCCTTTTCCAGTTTCGCCTAGACTTTCGGCATCACTTTCCAAGTTGATGTATTGTCTGGTTCCTCCTGCCTTAGGTCTCCTCCCATCTTTGGATTCAAGCTATTTGCTTTGTTTCTCTACAAACTAAGTCCTTCTTTCCCAGTGTTGCTTGAGATTTTGAACCGGGTTACCCACAAAGCGTGTGGCAAATTATTAATGATTGTTGGAGATCTACCGCTTTGCCAAGTAATGATGACCTTTCCATCAAAGCATAAATTATTCTTTTTACCTGTCATGATTGAGCTATCCTTCTTTCCCCATATAACAGTCCTTTCTAAGGAATTCTTTAATATTTAAATTGAGATCATCCTTGTGCTAGATTGATTGGGAGTCAGAGATAACCCCTATATTTGCTAAAAAATCCGCTACACTATTTTTCTCTCTGAAGGCATGTGGAATAATAATTTCTTTAAAACTTGCAATGACCTCCCTAGCTTTCATAATGATATTTTCAATTGAACAAGAAGGCTCTGACTCTCCCTTTAAACACTTAATGATATTAAGTGAATCTCCCTCAAGCCATAATTTATCGTAATTAATATTTTTGGCTATAATTAAGGTGTTCAGGCTAGCTGAGGCTTTGGCAAAATGGCTAGTTTAATTCCCCAGAGGACCAGCCACCACCTTTAAACAACTTCCAGCAAAATTCCTAACAATGCCCCCATATCCAGCTTTACCCAGATTCCCTTTAGAGGCCCCGTCAAAGTTAGCCTTAATCCACCCCTAAGGAGGAAAACACCAAATGAGACCTTCTCTTCCAATCTCCTTACTGGTAGTAGTGCTAGAGAGGTTCCACTTGTCTTTGAAGTCATCTTTAGTAGCAGGTCCATGATCAGTGCCATAGAGGCATTCAAAAATACTCCAAAAAATTTTATCTGCCACCACTTCAGGAATAGCCCTTTTATCCCTAAAAATCCTATTGTTACGCTCTTTCCAGATATTCTAGATAATAATCGGCAGAGAAAGTCTCCATGTCTCCATAATTTTAGGATTAGAATTAGGGCATTGCCATTGCTGCCAGGAATCCCCAAGGGAATTCGGAAAGACCCAACTCAGGTTCCACCTGCTTAAGATGATTTTCCAGATATCCTGATAGAAAGTGCATTGATTGAGAATATGGCAAGCCATCTCTTCTTCCCTGCAACATAGAGAACACCTATTAGGAAAAATAAAACCTCTTTTATGAATGTTGTCCTAGGTTAAAACCTTGCTTTGGATGAAAATCCAAAAGAAGATATTGACCTTTGGAACTAACTTCTTGTTCCAGACTTTAGCCCAGATGAGAATTTCTTCCACCAGATCATTATGAATAGCCACAGCTGAGGAAACATAATACTTCCCGTTCAGGGTTTCCCTCCATATCAATCTATCATCTTTGTTGTCTCTAGGGATTTTAGCAGAGAGAGCAATTTGAAGGGGCTTGAGCCCCGAACACTGCTGGTTAAAATTGATCGAGTTCCCATCCCAAAATCTTATTCTCCTCCCATCCCCAAGGTTCCAAGTTCTGCCTGCAGCAACCCAGCTTTTAGCAGATTGAACAACATTCCATATAGTCGAGCCTTCAACAATGAAAGAATTATCAAGGAATTCATCCTCAGAAGGTTGCATATAGAGGTATTTGTTTTTCCAAATTGAGTTCCATTCTCTTTCCTCCCCTTTCAATCTCCATATTTGTTTGGCTAATAAAGCTTTATTCATAGAACCAATGTTCCTTAAGCCCAACCCACCTGAGGCCTTAGGGAAGAAAATTTTATTCCAGGCAATAAGGGGTATTCTATTTTTGACTTCCACCCTCGACCAAAGGAAATTGTTTTGGATTCTTTCAATGGCTTCTGCAAACTTTATGGGGATTTTGAACAAGCTGAGAGCGTAAACGGGAAGATTTTGGAGAGTGGCTTTGAGCAGAGTAATTTTGCTCGCTTGACTAAGGATAGCCCCTTTCCAACCAGCAAGTTTCAAGTTAATTCTATCTATCAGCTTGTTCCAGAAGGAATCCTCGGCCTTGAGACACAGAGGAAGCCCCAAATAAGTAGAGGGAAGCTCATAAATATTGCAGCCAAGAATTCTTCCAATCCTTAGTTGCCTTTGGACCGAAGTATTGATGAAGAACAAAGAGCTTTTATCCCAGTTGATTTTTTGGCCAGAGGCAGATTCATAAGTATTCAAAATATTCTTCATATTTTTAGCTTCCAAAATGGTGGCTTCCCCCATGGTAATAGAGTCATCAATGAATTGTTCATGAGAATAAACTACATTGGAAGAAGAAGGTTTCAGACCCCTGAGATTGCCATCTTCCACATTTTTAAGAATAAATCTGCCCAGGCATTTAGCTAGAATAGTGAACAGGATAGGGGAAATGGGGTCCCCCTATATAAGACCTCTAGAGCTTTTGAAGAAACTAGATGGGGAACCATTGACTATAATAGCAGAGGAGGAAGTTTCCATGAGTTGAGAACAGATCTGAATAACTTTGTCACCAAAACCAAATGCTTTCATGATCCTAAGGAGAAACTGCCAATTCACTTTGTCAAAAGCTTTAGCCATGTCTAACTTAAGGAAGAAGCCCTGGTTATTCACCACTTTCAGGGAGTGGATATTTTCATGAACAGATATAATGGAGTCCAAAATTTGTCTTCCAGGGACAAAGCCATTCTGCTAAACAGAGATTATCCTTGGAAGAATTTCCAACAACCTGGAAGTCAGAACCTTGGATAAAATCTTGTAAACAGAGTTACACAAGCTAATAGGTCTAAACTTGTTGAGAGAATTAGCTCCGAGGATTTTTGGGATAAGGACAATGAAGGTGGCATTCAGTTCCTTGAGGAGTCTTCTAGAGCCAAAGAATTCTTTAACACCGTTGCAGATGTCAGCCTCCACTATGTGCCAAAAATTTTGGAAGAAAAACATTGGGAAGCCATTTGGTCCAGTGGATTTATCACCCTGAAAGGAGAACACCACCTTTTTGATTTCCAGATTAGAGGGAATACAGGATAAAAGGTTGTTATCAGCTTCAGTCAGGATAGAAGGAATAGCTTGTAAAAGGGTGTTTTGGTTGCTGAAATCCAAGTTATCCACATCTCCTAGCAGGGTGTTGAAATGCTCGAGAGCTTCCTTCCTAATATCGCTATCCTCTATTAGGATGCCTTTATTGTAGGATAATTTGGATATTCTATTAGCTACCCTATGCTTAAGAGTAGAAAAGTGAAAGAACCGGGTGTTTTTATCACCTTCCTTCAGGAACAAGGCTCTGGATCTTTGTCTCCAGAATGTCGCTTCATTAGAAATGATGGTGTGGTATTTAGATAAAAGAGTATTTTCAGCCATCCTAAGATCTTCAGACAGCCCAGCCTCTTGGATTCTATTGTTAACTTCCTTTATTTTAGTTTTGACTTGAATTTTACTCTTGAATATATCCCCAAAAATCTATTTGTTCCAGATTTTAATTTTGGCTTTAAGGATATTGAGCTTTTTGGAAATTCTAAAAAGAGTCATACCCTCCACTTCAAAATTCCACCATTCAGCAATACGAGCTTCCAGAGAAGGATGGGAAAGCCAAGGTTTTTCAAATCTAAAAGGGAAGTTTCTTTTGGCCGAAAAAGAGTTGGCAGTAAAGGAGATAGGGTAATGGTCTGACCCAATTTTGATAACAGAAGCAAGGGAGTAGCTATTTTTTTTTTGGTTCCAAAAAATTACAGTTCCTCCAGAAGCCCCCTCTGAGTTAGATCCTATGACCCCATTTTCCTTGAAAATTCTAATCTTTTCAACTTTTTCCTTAGACATCTTGGTTTCTTGTACTAGGACCACATCTAGTTTATGATCTCTAGTGATGTTTCATAACACATCCTGCTTATTAGGGGCGTTTAGCCCTCTAATATTCTAGGATATTATCTTCATACTTTAATTGGGGATAGAGCTGACTCAATGGAACATTGTGTTCCATCAGCACAGTTCTTCCAGCTTTCCTATTCCCTTTGATGTTTTAGGGATGGCCTTCCCTACTTTTTGTTCTGACTTCCAACATCTGCCTTTTTCTTGTTCTTTCTTTTGGTTGAGATTCCTCCATTGGGTTCCTCCTTGTTCATTTTTCCTTCTCTCAAACTGAGAATCCGGAGGTTCTCTTCCAGCATATCCACACTTTGAGAAGGGGTTTTACAGAGGAGAGGCTTTGGGCTTCCATTAGTTAAAAGCAATAAGGGCTCATTGTCAAAATGATCTTGAGCTTCATTAAAGTTTTCCTCAACCGATTTTGAGAAAGAAGAGGTTGGAATGGTTTCTTCCTTCTCTGGACTAACTGATTCAACCTCCTAGTCCGAAATGGTTTCTTCCTTCTCCTAACTAACAGTTCCAACCTCCTGATCCTCTGGGTTATTTTTGTTGTTCAACTCAAATCCTTTCTCTACTTCTTTAGAGTTCTCTAGTTGGTTGTTAGAGTAGACACAGTCCTGTTTATCATTACTACTATTCCCAGTCCTCTTGACTTCATTCACTAAATCCATTACATCCTTATTTTGGTTGCACTCAGTTGATGGGTCTCCTTTTTTATTTATCATTTGCCAAATATGTTTGCTCATGATGTTGCTATCAGTCTTGCTTTCCTTGCTTTTCTTGAGTGGACATGATTTTGCCCAATGCCCCGATTTTTTGCAATGGAAATAGGCAAACGGAAGAGATTCATATTCAATAGCTTGGGGCCATTTTCCAAGTTTTGATATGATCTCTATGGATTGAGGCATATCTATCATTTGATTAACATTTATGCAGATGCGAGCAAAGACTAACCTTGATTTTGCCAGCGTCATTGAGTCAATTGTCAAGAGTTCTCCAAAGGATTTTGCAATACCCTTGAAAACTTCCTCATTCCAGTATTCCAGTGGGAGACCCGAGAGGCGCATCCAAAATGGTGCAGAAACAAAGAAGGACTTGTCATGGATGAGGTTTGGGGCCCATTTCTACAGAGCCAAGGATGACTTTCCAAACATCCAAGGGCCTTCGCAGAGATCTTAATTCATGTCTTCTTTTGAGTTAAAAGCGAAGGAAAAAAACCCTCATGGCAGTGCTGCCATGTCCACTTGACCTTTTACAAGCCATTTTCTCCTTATGAAATTCCTCACATCATCGATGTTAGGCCTAAAGCCAGAGAATCATCCCACTAAAGTCATGGATAAGCTAGCTACAATCATATCAACCACTTTGTCTAGAACAGAGATAGCAACTAGTCTAGAGGCTGAGTCTGAGATATTTGTAACTTCTGGAAGCCCAGATTTAGCCAGCGGCTTCACTCCAAAGAGGGAAGACCATTTTATGCCTTTGCCTCTGTCGTGTGGGTCCCCAGGTTTCAAGTCTTTATCCTCTCCCAATTTTTCTTTTTCCTTGTCCTTTTCTAACCCTTGAGATGCCTGACCTCCTGCCTCTTTGCCAGTTCCAATCCCAAAAAAATTGCAATCTCTAGGAAATCTGCCTTCCCCAGGAATTCTGCCATTCCCCAATTTGAAAATTGGGATTCCCACTCCTTTTCACTTGGCCATTTCTTCCGCTGAAAAATTCATTTTCATACTATTGTTAAGAATGTTGCCAAGTCGGCTTAAAATGATTTTACAATAATAAACAAAATATATTAACAACAAAATTCCTGTCGGCTTCTGTGTCAGTATTCTTCCTTTCACTGCCGGTGTCGGTGGTCTGTGTGCCGGTGTAGAATCTAACTTTGCTGGTCTAGTGGATTACCTTGCCAGTGTCATGGAATTGTAAGGTTGCCATCAATGACAAAACCTTCAATCACCTACAATGTCTCATTTGAGTGTGCATTTTCCAACAAAAGAGACCTTTATTCTTGTCCATAATTTCAAATAATTTAGAGTTGGAGGCATCAAGAAAGTACTGAGAAAATATTTTCTCCCTTGTTTCCTATTCTTTCTCAATGGCAATGCACCATTTACTGTCCAAAGAATTGTACAAAGAATCAGGTTTCACCGATCTAATTTTAGATGCGACCGGTCATTCATACATAGATATTTTATCATTTTCTGTTCTACTTCTTCCTTCTCATTATCAGAAAAATCATCGAAATACTCTTTCAAGTCATCAAGCATCTTTCTCTTAATATTCTTTAAAGTCCTTTGATAATGTGTCAGAGGCTTGTAAGAAGAGATGTCTATATTTACTGGTGCTGATGATGCAGGTGCAGTACCGGTAGACTTAGCCTTCTTGCTTGATTGTTAGGTTTTCTTAGGCTGCACTTTTGGTTTGGTATCCTTGAACTCCGGTGAGTTGTTTTTGGTCTTCCGCTTCCTCTCAAATACTTTAGTGGGTTCAACTTCCAGTTTCTTCTTGGCAGGTGACCGCTTGGTCACTTTTGGGCTGGCTGAGGTAACCGGTGCCGATACCGATGACACTACCTTTCCCTTTTTCACTGAAGGTTCTTCAACCAGTGTGACCCTTTCCAAGTAGGTGTCGGTTCACTTTTTCTTTGCATCTAAAGGAGAGGCAATCAGGGTAGAGGCATACCCATCCAACATGTCATACATTACTTCATACCCCATGGGTTCTACTTCTTCCTTTCTTAGCTCTAATGCTTCCATTATGCATTCATCTACCTTTATGATAAAGCAGATGTCATCTTCATATTTCTTTATAATATCTCTAGAAATCCTCATCCTCTAACTCATCTTTTGCTTGAATTCATCAAAGTATTTATTCAATACCTCAGGATATCCGGTTCCCACTGCTTGGAGACTTTCCCTAATTTGTTTAGTGACTGGTTGGTCAGCAGACCATTGAATATCACCAACTCCTAGGAAATAGCCTTGGAAGTAGAAAAATAGGCCTACCAAAAGTTGTCCAAATCTGAACCTTAGAGCACTGTCTTGTTTGATGGACTTTAGGTTCAGTAGAAGTTGTTTTCACAAATAGGTACACAAATCAAATGAGGCATCTTCCTTGATCATTCTGTATGCATCATTTACTGCAGCAGCAGGTACAGAGTTTATTCGACTAGCATAAAACACTCAGTAGCCAATCACCATGTAGGCATACTTAACCAAGTCATCTTTGATGGGGTTGATAGTCATTCCCCATTGGTCGCTCAGAGAATTGGTGAGCTTAGTCATTTTAGTCTTGATGACCTTCCCTAAAGCTAGCACCTCACCAATGTTATAGAAACCAGTGATGACATGAACTGCTTCTGGTGTGATATCATGTGTCCGCTCCAGGTACATTTTATCATGGTACACTCTACTTAAGATGATGCAGATGTGATCTTTCGTGAACTCTTCAAGAAAATAAACAACATTATGTAGTTTCTTCCTCTCTAGGATATTGTATTCTGGTTTGATTTTCTTGTCATCCCCACAGAACAGACCTGGCTGGGAATGAATCGCTAGGGATCCTAGGTCTTCCAATTTACAGTCAATGTACCCTAAAATATCTTCTTCAACAATGACTCCGACAGGTATTTGGGACAGGGCATTGTATTTCATTTTCCTTTAAATAAATTCAGCTGAGTCCATGGGTACACTAGAACTGGAGTGTGATGCAAAAGCCATGATTAACAAAAATTTTGAGAAATACCTTCACAATTTCAAAATTTAGGGTTTTCCAATGCAGCTCACACCACACCACTTCGGTTGCTTGATTACCACTTAGTGTTCTTCACCGATAGGTTGAAAATATCTCTGGATTCTTCTGAAAGATTTTGAATTCATTTTGAATCACTTGACAAAATGTTCTTTATCACTCTGCACTTGAAAATTCTTTGCTAAAAAATAGATAAGTGAAAATGGCGTCAAAAATCCCTTTTAAATGATTTTTCAACTACCATAATAAATGCTCCACCGCTAGGGTACAAACCCTAATTTTTCCTTTTACCACTTCAAAATCTTATGCTGATTGACAAGTAACGTATATCGGTTAAGGTCTTTACTGATATAGACCGAGGGTTCAAATATTTTACCGATATGCTCCCCCTAGGCTTTTCTAAAGCTCAGTTTGCCAGTTCAGAGACTTCCACACTAGGTGTAGAAATCGGTTCATCTTGTGACACTTCTTCACGTTTCTTTTTCCATGTTTTATTCATTCCTGCTTGAATGGTTTCAACATCAATATTCCCTTCTAGAGTGATCAGTATATCATCCGATAGGTTCTTTATCATTCTGTAGATTCTGGCAGGGTGTCCCAGTTTCTTGCAATGATAGCATACCATTCCAGGTGTTCTCCATGGTCCATTGTTCATTCTACCATTCTTCCTTCTGCATGTTGTAGTAGTGTGACCACTACCATGACAGATCAAACAAATTTCTCTCCAACTGGTTGTTGCTTGATAGCCACGACCACCTGACTGATGGTCATAAGCATTATACCGGTTTGGATTCCAGTTCACAGTGGGTTCCAGGATAATTCCTTGTGTCCTTCGAGGGTGTCTCCTAGTGCTGTGCAAAATAGACCTACATTCAAATGCTCTATGCCCAAACTTGTTGCATGCATAACAGTTTCCATTGAATCTATTGGATCTAGGCTTATTGTTTAGAAAATAAGGAAAATTATTGTAGGCCTTATTTCTACACACATTAGTAGTATGTCCTTCCTTGAGACAATTAAAGCAAACAAGTTTAAACTTTTTCTTACCTTTATCCTATAATGTTGGTTTCTTCTTTGATGCTACATATTTTGTTCTAGAGGTCTCACCTTCCTCATAACCAGAGAAACCAAGTCCAGTGGTATTCTTTACCGGTTTTGTTGATTCAAGCTTTTGCACTAGCTTAGCAGTACTCTGATTGAATTTGGCAAGTATCTCCTTTGTCTCAATAAGTTCTTTGGACATAGAAGCATTGGATTCCTTCAAGGTTGCATTCTTAGAAATAGCCATGTTTAGTTCACCTTGCATTTCTTCTTTTTCCACTTTACTCTCTTGGAGATGAATGGTAAGGGCACTGATTTCTTGCTTCAGCTTGGAGATCTCATGATCTTTGTCTTTTACCAGATACTCAGCTTTCCTTCGGTTCTCAAGCTCTTGACACATTCTGATAGTCAGTCCTTCCAGTTCCCTTCTCAAGTTGGCATTGGATTCATTCAGTTTTTCAAGTTCTTCAACTAGGGCATCCATGTTTGCTTCATCAAAAGAACTATTTTCAATAAGCTCCATTAGTTTCTCAGCATGCTCTCTTCTTTTTGCCAAAGAGGATTTCTCAATCTGAGTGAGATGATGAGTAAGTTCCCTCATAGTGTATTCCCCCATATCTCCTTCCAAGTGGTTAGACTTATAGAAAGGTTGGCTCTGATACCAATTGATGAATACTAAGAGGGGGGGTGAATTAGTATACCAAAAAACACTGACATTTTAGCAGATAATCGATATGACAGATTTACAAATAAATCGGTTATGATAAATGCAAACCAAATAGAAAACAAAGCATTCACCCACAAGAGCACAATCACCATAACACAATAAGTTTTGACATGGAAACCCAAATGGGAAAAACCATGGTGAGCAGAAACTCACAAGTAACTATATGCAGAATAGAAACTAGATCAGTTAAGGTCATACAATGTTCTTCACCAGAATAGATCCTGTTAGGAATCTAGATCTCTGTTAGGAGATAAGTCCTGTTAAAGACTACCTTGCGAGAAGATTTCAGATTCACAGTTGTGAACCACCTTGTTAGAGGATTTACAAAGGCTTTGCTAGGCCTACCCAGTTAAGAGTTTCACACTTGTCGAAGATGTGAGTAATCAACAAGTGAGTGATCTAGATAGTAGCACATTATGTTTGGTTAGATCCTTGATAGCTCATTGTTAATGCATTTTAGCATTACTTCAGTCTTTAATATCTCCACACTCCTAATCTTCACATAGACCTAAACTTTTCTTCTATGATCGCACATACAAAACCCTCATCATCTTCTAAAACCCTAGACATGATGTCCTTATAAAGGAGTCTGATTTCATGTCGTTCCAATAGGATTACATTACAAGTTCCTAGGTTCAGTGCATCTAGACACATTTGGTAACATGACACAAAATCACCACCAAAGTATCGGTGGATGATAACTCACCATAGGAATACCAATTGGTAACTCATCACAGAGTAATACCGGTTCATACAATACTGATTACCGATTGTCAAAAGTGAAGAATGGAAAAATGTTAACTACCGCTTTGTTCCTTCGTACCGCTTGAGATCCTTGAACCACTTGAGGTCTTCATACCGCTTTGGGTCTTCAGTCAGTTTGTGACCGGTAAACATCTTCTGCAAAACACCGATAGTCTAAATACTATAATACATAATACAGGTTGGAACAAATACCGGTTGAGCATAACTCATACATCAATAAAGTCTACACACAGAAAGTGTGTGTCCATCAATGACAATCACAACATCATCAAAATGCCAACACAAGGTGTGTGTGTGAAAAAGTGAACCTGTAGCTGCAAGCATAACACTTCAATTAAGTCATTATATGCATGGTTAGTAATCAATAAGCAATAAGAAATAAACCATAGCAAAGTGACTAATTGCCTTCTAAAAGATGTGAGTATAAGATTGCTCTTAGATTTTTATAAGCAATACCAGTGACTAGACTACACCACGATGAAAGATTTAATCTATATGATATTAAGCTATATGGATGCAAGATGGATGAGTAATTCAAGCAAATTCAAGCAACAATGCATGCAAGCAATAATGAATGTAAATTGGATGCAAGTAATCTAAAAAAGCACAATGATTTCAATGACTCCAGAGAGAAATTAGCATGATAATAATTTCCAGGCGTGTTCTCAAAAATATTTGGGGTGAATTGGAATGAGAGCTGAAGACTAAATTTATAGAGAATTACAAAAAGCTCAATTTAGGAAGAATTGAAAAATAATTGAGAAATCAGGTTGAGTTAACCTTGAGATAGATTCCAATTATAAGTTTAATTGAAATGCATTCAAATTAGAAGTCCAAGTTGCATTGGAAAATAATAATAAATTAATTCGATGCATATCTGATAAAAATAGATAATTCTTCAATTTAATCAAGAAAAGAGTTTTCTTAATGCAACTGAACTTTTTTTTCTGAAAAGCTTTGAGTTCCAATTTTAGAGAATAATTCAACAATTCAATTAAATCGCTTTTCTGATTTCAAGTTCTAAATTTAGAAAAAGATAATATCTCAAGTTTGATTTCTCTCTCTCTTCAATTCTTTTTTTTTGTTTTGACCTTTGTTTTGTTTCAATTCAACTCTTTGTAATAAATTAATCCTTTCGCATGATTGAATAGCAAATTTATTAATTAATTAAATATGCAAAGATATTTAATAAATTAAAATGGGATAATTGATCAAAATGATTATTCTTGAAATAATTCAGTTAATTAAATAAATATTTAATTAATATTGAGTGGTTGATTTGCCATGTGATTTTTGATAATTAAGGAATTAATAATGTGCTCAAGATTGATTTAATTGCCTTTGGTTAGGACCTTGGTGATGTTGTCGAGATTAGGGTCCCATGGTTTAGATGACCAATTTTAGGGTATTACATTTGCCCGTCTTTGAATTAATGTGCGAGCAGTGCTTTGATTCAAAGAATGTGTGATGTCAAGGAGATGCCAGTTCTGAACTTGATTGATCATGAACTAGATAAAAAGCGAGGTGTTAGCTTGATTCGAAGCGACAAAGCTAAATGAGGTCTGATTAAAGTGATACCGATCCCGAACTTGATTGAACTGTGGAACGATAGAAAACAAAGATACCGAACTTGAACTTGATTGATCAAGAAGCGAATCTTACTGATCTAGAACTTGATTGATCTTAGATACAGTGAATAATGATAAAAAATCGATCTTGAACTTGATTGATCAAGACATGATGAGAGAAGAATAAACCATCCAGCTTGATCCAGAAATGAATACTGAACACCCGCTTAGATTTAGAATGACCAAAGAAACTCTTTAAACTTTTGATTGAGTTTAAACGAATAATCAGTTTCATTTGAAGCGATGAAACTGATTAATGTTAGGAGATTATTCAGATGAAAGACAAATATCAACTTGATTTGAAGTGATGAAACTGATATGCCCCTAGCGATTGATTGATTCAGATGATCGAGAGATTTCAACTTGATGTGAAGCGATGAAGTTGAGATGCCCCTTAGCAATAAGGATTTTAATTAGAAAGATTTTGCTCGACTTTTGATGAAGATTTGAAAAAAAATTCTCGACTTGTGAGATGTAAAGTCATAAGGTCATGAGTATGCCCCCTCGGGAGCGAAATCGAAAGATAGCGAGGGTAGTTGATTATAGGCAATTTTTTGGCGAAAATAAGTGATTTAAGCACAAATTGATTTTGAGGATTTTTCTGAAGATTTGGCAATGATTGATGAGAAATTGAGCATATAGTTGATAGGTAGAATTGAAATGTGGATGTGTAGAATTGAAATTGAATTAAGATTCAGCGTTGAAATTGAGCGCAATTTTAAGAAAGAATGAGCATTAATGAAAAAAAATGCTAAGTGGTCAAAATTGTGAAATTGACTAGCAAGACGATCTCGAATTTTGATTTCGATCCTGAAAATGGAATCAGAGCAGGCACATTAGCCAAGGGTACAATTTTCGTGTCCATCAGAGCAAGTTGAAAAATTAGGTTTTAGGCTATATATAGGACAAAAGTGTCATTTTCAATTCATTTTAACCCTCCAAGTTTGAAAATTCAAAAAACCTTCTGCGAAGAAAAATGGTGGTCCCTACTCATCAGCATCAATTCGAGCGCCAGAGACGACATAATCGACCCCGAAACTACGAGCCAGTGGTAAGTGATCAATCTTTATCCTCTGTATGTTTCCAAATTTGAATTTTTTTGTGTATTTTTCACGTTTTTGATGGGTTTGAAGTCGGGTTTCTCAGTTTATCGTGCGAGACAGGATCCTGTCTCATATGAGAAACTAGAAAATTGTGTTTCATCATTTCAACCCATTAGAATTGTCGTACGAGAGTAACCCTTGTGTCGTACGATAGGCCGGTTAAAAGACCATTTTGTCGTGCGGTGTATAAAATTTGTCGTTTGAGGCTGTTTTCTCGTACGATAGCCATTTCTGACTCGTACAAGATTCTGTTTAACTGTGTTTTGTCGTTCAAAAAATAGTGACATTTTTTGAAAGTGTAAACATGAAATTTTGGTTTTGTATTTAACTTATTTGGATTTGCGTGATGTTTAACTTCTCTTGCAGGCTAATTTGGAATGTTTGTTGATGTTCGTTATTGGGTTTTGCAGGTTTGTTTACCTCCTGTGCTCTTCAGATGTGTATATACACCCACAATGGCTTTAGTTCAGAACTTGTCTGAGATGGAGCAGGCTCATGCTGATTTATGTGGCTTGGCTCATTTGATGAGGTTACCTGATATCCATGTGAACCATGGGATGCTCACGACATTAGTAGAATGATTTCATTCGGAGCATAATACCTTTCATTTGTCGGTTGGGGAGTTGACCATCACTCCTGAGGATATGTATAGGATTCTTTATATCCCTTTTGCTAGGGATAAGGTGGACTAAGATACCATATTGTTACTTGGACTGCAGGCACTGAGGAAAGTATTCAGGGATCCAGATATCTTGACTCGTTCTATGAGTTGGGATATACTGATGAGCAGGTACAGTGAGGAGTATCTGCTAGCATGTGTCTTAGCAGGGTTTATTGGGTGCTTTTTGATGCCAGACCGAGGGCAGCATGGTTTCCAGAACGGATGGGGCCGGATGCTTGAGCGATTGATAGAGTCTCCTGAGAGACTTGGCTGGGGTTCTTGCTTACTGGCCCACATGTATCAAGAGATGCATGAGATTGTTTATAGAGAGGGGTGGAGCATGGCTGCTGGGGTGTACATTTTGTAGGTGTGGGCTTGGGAGCACCTTCCCGTGTGTCGGTCGATAGTGACAGACAGTAGGGAGCCAAGACAGCCAATCATTTATAGATATGCTGGATATATCACGCAGCCCCATCTGGGCCAGACAGACTACTGGAGACGGCAGCTCGATGACTTGATAGCTATCGTATGGCAACCATATAGAGGGTTAGAGCCATGGGATGACTGGCGGGTAGTGCGTAGATATCTATTTGTCACACGCCCACTGATTAGGAGATCGCAGACTGTTGTGGAGCAATTCATCATTTCACGAGTGATGAGGCAGTATGGCCGGCCTCAGGGGATCTCACAGGATTTTACAGCATATGCTAGATATGCGGACGAGGAGAGGTAGGGTTGGGGACCTAGGCTATCTTATGCCTTGGCTATGCAGGAGCTGACAGGTTTACCCCGCCTGAGGTGGGATTACCTGGAGGATATAGCAGATGCGGGGGTATTGCCCCAGTACAGGGATTATTTACAGCAGCATCCATTCCCTCAGTTTACAGATCCTGGAGAGCATGCTCCTCATATCGAAGATGTGGAGGATGATGCCACCGCACCGGCACAGGGATAGGCACAGAGATAGGGTTATAGGCAGGGACAGGGCCAAAGACCAGATACTCCATGATGGACTGGTGGTGATCCTAGTGCCAGCAACAGCGGAGTGCGAGCTGACATTGGACAACAGAGGGGTGAGGGTGGATCCCTTGGGAGAGTAGGCATGAGGTTGGGTGGGGGAGAGAAGGAGCGGGCAGCTCTGAGGCAGGTCCGTCAGCGACAAGAGAAGCAGGGCAGAGCCACAGGTGGAGAGGGTGGTGGAGATGGTGGCGAAGAGCCTGCGAGAGAGCAGGGTGCTGACACAGGTCGGTCGATGAGAGCACGTCTTGTAGAGCTACAATCATAGTTGTTAGTGGTGCAAACTCAACTGGCGGAGCGAGACCGACAGCTGGCCGAGGTGAGGACTGAGCGTGATCGCCAGATTGCAGCTTTGAGAGAAGAGTCGAGAGCAAAGATAGAGTCTCTACGATAGGAGGTCCCTCTCCAGAGTAGTAGGGCATCTTATTATGTAGCCGCGTATAGTGCTGTAGTTCCTATTGCACAGCAGGTGCAACCTTATTCGTAGTATGTGGCCAGATTGGAGGGAGCGCGAGCACCTCGACAGGATCCTGGGCATCAGGCTCCTCCTCCTCCACCAGGCGATGAGGGAGAGGGTGCCAGCTAGATGATTCTTTTTGTAGCTCAGAATTTTTTTTGTAGACACACCCATTTGTGTTTTTGTAGCTTATACGATTCTTGCTCCGATGGGAGTTTGTACATGTCATTGGACATCATTTTGTACTCTTAGACTTGAGATGATATATATATATATATATACGAGATCTGATTTGACTTCATTGTACTTGTATCAATTCGATTATGAGATGTTTCTATATGCTTTATTCTATATGTATGCATTTCTTTTTCTGCATGAATGTATGTATTACAAATGATAATGGATGTCTATGTTTTTGTTTCTTTTCATATGCAAATAAATGAATGAAAATGAGCAGTGCAAATTTTTTTTTTTTTCTATGTAATAAGATGAATACAAATGATTAATAATAAAATGAATCTATATGAAATGTTATGTATGCAGCTAAACATCTCAAAATACAAGTACTCGATCAAAGAAATAATGATAAATAGACCACTTAGTGTAAGAAATGATGATGCTTTCAGCTCGCATTCTGAAGATAAAGAGATTATTATTATCACACCAAAATCACCCTAGATTCACTAAAATGCAGAATGAAATGCAAAATAATATGCAAAATGCAACCTAAACCTAGTCACTGGATTTAAAATACTTAAGATTCATCACTGAGCATAACGAACACAATAGTCAAGGTAGAGTTCCTTTCTTTTTCAATGTGCAATATTAATTATCTTGTCCGCAATGACCCTTTTTTTGTTCATATCCTTGGACAGATTTCGTAGGGACCTGAATTGCATCATAAAGAAATTCCCTCAAAATAGACAAAGAAATGACATGGACCTCCCTGTAGCATACAATTAAGCGGAGTCGAGGTATGTGAGGCGATTTCACCTTAATGTGAAGACTCTTATCACAGACACCCAGCTAATTTATATGTTTCCAGATCATCGGGATCATTCCTACAAGCAGAAAATAAAGAAAATATTATGCCCCCAATCCTTGCACCTCTTAGTCAATACAGACTTCCTCGAGTTACTCAGGGGGATAATAATCGAAAACCAATATAAAAGACAGCATACAGAGAAAATTTTCCATTCATAGCTCAAACTATTTAGTAATTGTTCTTTGTTATGTTGTTTTGCTTGTGAACTCAGTGATAAAAACTCTGTAGTAGTCAGGAGATAGGTGACTGAATCGAAGTGGCTGACCAAGTTTCACTGACGGAATAATGACCTGGTTGACACTGCTTAGGATATGTAATGTGCTCTGTCGAGTAACCTAAGAATAGGACATTGATCTATTTCAAGTCATGAGGGTTCCAACGAACCAGGATGTCACAAAAGTGACTGAAAATATGTACAAGCAAAAGCAAAAGATACTTGAAAGCGGGAAATGCCAACGTTACGTTGATAGATGGAGCGCTTGAGTACAAGAGGCACCTATTTACCAGGTTTTCACTTGCTTGGTAGAGATTCATTTTTATTTTTTTTACCAAGGTGCCTGTTTACCAGGTTTTCACCAGGGCATTTTTCTCTCTTTTTTCCTCTTTTTTTTTTTTTTCTTCAGGACTTTTTCTGGTTTTTATGATTTCTTCAGGACATTTTCTGATTTTTAGGATTTCTTCAGGACATTTTATAATTTTTAAGATTTCTTCAGGACATTTTCTGATTTTATGATTTCTTCAGGATATTTTCCGCTGTACAGTTTGCTGGAGCAGAGAATGCTAAGTAAAGAACTTTTTCAGGTGGATGGTGTTAATCGGTTCTCAGAGCTATTCTCCTTTCGATATTGAGTTGATAGGCACTAGAGCCAAAGACTGTAGTAATGATATAGGAACCCAGCTAGTTGGGTTCAAACTTCCCTTTGTTGTCTCGAAACTATTGATTTTTTGGATTTTCTCTTAGAACTAGGTCACCAACTTGAAATTCTCTTTGTCGAACTTTCTTGTTATACCCTCTGGACATTCTCTTTTGATACACTCTGAGATGATTAAACGCCACTTGTCGATGCTCATCTAGCAATTTGAGTTCTTGCAATCTAGATATTCTACGATCTTCATTAGTAACAAGACCTTGCAACAAAAATCTTAGAGATGGTATTTCTACTTCAATAGGTAATACTGCTTCGGACCCATACACCAAACAGAAAGGTGTAGCCCCAGTAGGTGTTCTGATACTTGTTCTAGAAGCCCATAGTGTCGGATTGAGCTGTAGATGCCAATCTTTCCTGGATTTGTTCACTGTTCTGTGCAAGATAGTCAGTAGATTTTTGTTAGACGCCTCGGCTTGTCCATTACCTTGAGGGTAATATACTGATGACCAGTGTTGCTTTATTTTTAATTTCTCACAAAGTTCATCCAGGTCTTTATTCTTGAATTGTCCTCCATTATCAGTCACGATGGATGAAGGTATCCCATACCTGCAAATTATATAGTTTAGGATGAATAAGGTGACTTGTTTACCAATTGCTTTGATGAGTGGAATCGCCTCTACCCACTTGGTGAAATACTCAGTGGTTGTTATGATGAATTTATGTTTGTTGGATGAAGCAGGATATATTTGACCAATGAGATCAAAGGCCCATTGCTGAAAAGGCCAATGTGTAATGAATGGTATGAGATCCCTCGCCGGGGCATGTATGAGATTTCCATGAAGCTGACATTTCTCACAAGTCTTAGCAAATTTTATGGCATCTTTTTCCATATCTGGCTAGTAGTAGCTAGCCCGTAATAGTTTCCGAGCTAAAGTAAAACCATTCGAATGAGATCTACAAATACCTTCATGGACTTCCGATAATGCACATTTTGATTCTTCAATTTCTAGACATCTAAGCAAAGTACCATCCAAACCTCATCTAAATAAATCATTAGCTATGATAACATATCACAAAGCATTTCGAGTAAGGTTTCTTTTCTCGTTACAAGTAAGGTTTTCAGGGATAATTTGGTCACAAAGATAGGAATAGATGTGGCTGTATCAGGATGAATCGTGTCCAATAATAGAACAGACTATTTGGGTCTCAGGAGAATCATAAGCAGGGTAATATAACTCTTCCACTAGGAAATCAAAGCGAAAATTGGACTCCTGTAGCTTAGGTATAGATGCCAAGGTAGCCATAGCATCGGTTGCTCTATTTGCTGATCTAGGAATTTGTTGGAATGATACAAAAGCAAAATACTTCTTGAAATCATCTACCATCCTCTTGTAAAGCATCAATTTCTCATCCCGAGTCTGATATGTATCATTTATTTGATTGATGACCAGCTGAGAATCTCCATAAATATGTAATTCAGCAACCTTCCATTCGATGGCTAGTTTTATTCCATTTACCAATGCTTCATATTCTGCAATGTTGTTTGTGCAAGGGAATAGAATCTTATAAGATTTTGGAATGGAGTACTTCTGAGGAGTAATGAATAGTATGCCAGCATCTGAACCATTTTGAGTAAAGGACCCATCAAAGAACATCTTCCAGGGTTGTTGAGTAAGATGCATTATTGATTCATCTAGGAACTCAATGTTTAGTGGTTGAGTATCCTCAAGTGGAGCTTCAGCAAGTTGATCAGCAATTACCTATCCTTTTATGGCTTTGCGTTCCACATATTCAATGTCAAACTCTGTAAGGATCATTACCCACTTTGCCAATCGTTCGGTGAGTGTTGCTTTATTAAGAAGATACTTGAGTGGATCAATTTTGGCCACCAGCTTGACTGAATGTGCGAGCATATAGTGCCTTAGTTTCTATGATGCGAAGACTAATGCCAAGCATGCTTTTTCTATTATACTATAGCTCATTTCGTAAGACACCAATGTCCTGCTAATATAATAAATAGCTCTTTTCTTTTTGTTGGCATCCTGTTGCGTCAGAAGTGCCCCCAATGATGAATCAGCTGCTGATATGTATAAGATTAATGGTTTACCTTGAATAGGTGGCATCAATATCGGTGGATTTGATAGATACTCTTTGATTTGCTGAAGGTGTTGTTCACATTCTTGATCCCAATTGTATAATACGCCTTTCTTTAATACCTTTGTAAAAGGTTGAGCATTGTCTGCTAGTTGAGAAATAAATCTTCTAATGGATTGGAGACGTCCCTGTAGACTTCTCATTTGACTGATGTTCTTTGGAGGTGGCATTTCCATTATAGCCTGGACCTTCTCAGGATCAACTTCAATGCCCTTCTTTGAAATGATGTAGCCAAGTAGTTTACCAAATGTCACTCCGAATGCACACTTCGTTGGATTTAATCGGAGCTTGAACTTTTCCATTCTGTCAAGTATAGGACCTAACTCTTGAATATGCATTGATCTTTTCATAGTCTTCACTAAGGTGTCATCAACATAATCTTCCATATTCTTATGCATCATGCCATGAAAGATAGTTGTAACTGCTCTTTGGTAGGTCGCTCCTGCGTTCTTTAACCCAAATGGCATAACGTTCCAGCAAAAGGTTCCCCATGCACAGGTGAAAGCTATCTTTTCTTGATCTTCAGGACCAATTTTAATCTGATTGTAGCCAGAGAATCCAGCCATTAGTGAGTACATCTCATACCCAGCTGTCATGTCGACTATCATATCAATATTTGGCAATGGAAAGTCATCTTTTGGACATGCTTTATTGAGATCTCTAAAATCTGTACAAACTCTAATAGATTTATCTGCCTTTGACACAGGTACTATGTTGGAAATCCATTCAGCATAATCTATCGCTCTGATAAATCCAGCTTTGAGTAGTTTCTCTAGTTCAGCTTTGACCAATAGTGCAACATGCGGGTGCATCTTATGAAGTTTTTGTTTAACTGGTTTTACTCCTAGTGTGATTGAGAGATGGTGCATAATGAGATCAGGATCTAAGCCTGGCATATCAGAGTATGTCCATGCAAAATTTATTTTCTTCTCTGGGAATAGCTGAGTGAAATCCTTCACTTCCTCTGCTGTTAGTGATTGAGCTACATGAATAATTTGTGGTGTGTCTTGATTCCCGATATTCACTGGCTGAGTTGGCTCGATCAATATGGAAGACCACTCCTGAAAATGACTGGGCAGTATACCAAGTATCTCACCTTCAGGTGCCTCAGAGAGGTTTTCACCTTTGGGTACATCCTTTATTTTCTCTTTTTTATATTCTGACATTGCCACAATGTGGTTTTCGCCATCAGATCTTTTATTTTTATATTTCTTATTTTTGCGACTAAGATACTTGATATCCTCTTCAGTCATATTTTCACTCCATTCACTGGTGGAAGAGTTAATAGGTTCAACTGCATTGAGATAATAGGATAATGTATAGTCATTGGCAAAAATAGGTATATCCATGGGTTGATTCTGTAAAGTACAGTCAATCAATTCCGGATGTATTAGGGACAAATTTTGTATAGGTTCAAGAGCGTTCACGATATTGTTATCACAGTTGCGGATCAAAAAGTTGAGTTCCAGAATGATACCTTGCGTAAGTGTCTCAAGAACAGGAAGAGTTAGATCATGATTATTAAAGTTCACGTTAATATTTAATCGATCTAATCCAATAGGCATACCTATAACATCATTGACTAAGTCAGACTGGACGTCATGTCGTGGTTTAACAGCAAGAAGACTAGTGGGCAATTTTTCATTGTGTGTATCAGATGATTTAGAATTTGAGGATGAGTGGGTATCATCATGAACAGGACTGTCATTAGAGTCATCAGAATCATCATAGTTATCTGATGGAGTTTCCAAGTCTCTTTCAGGTGATTTAGTAAGCATATGTATGGTATCAATACTAACATCTTCAATGCTACAAATTCCTTCATATTGTAGTTCATTTATCATTTGTATCTGACACACCTATTGACATGGTCTCATTGTTTCTGTGGCTTTCTATTGTCTACTCCATTCAGCTTCTTCTGGACTGACAACTGGTTCTTGTCCTACAGCTTCTAACTCTTCCTATGTAGTGCTATAACTGATTTGTTCTGTTTCGGGATAAGGACACATAGATGAGAAGCTTTATGGTATTGTTCCTTCTTTCAATGCTTGTTCATAATTTGCTTGCCTCTTTTGTCTAATTTCTTGTATTTCCTTCTCTATTTTTAGGTGCATCAACTCTTGAGTATCATTTATGATACCACTAGACTCTTCAGGAGTTTCTGTAGCAGATGTGTCTAAAAGATAGTCAGGACCCCATTCATACTCATTTGAATCAGTCTCTGAATCATCTACCTGTTGCCTGCCAGTATATGTGACTAGAATTTTTAATGGTGCAAACAATTCTCTGATTCTTACAAATTCATCTCTTATATCTTCAGGAACCTCAACTTCTTGTATTATCGTAGCTGATATCGTTGAAGCTTGAGCACTGACTATTTCTTCTTTCTTGATTGTTGATTCCTCTCTCTCTTTTCTATGCTCTTCTTTCATCTGTTTAGCATTTGCTTCATGTAATATTAAAGGCGATATATTTTTCAAGCCCTTAGACTTAGAAACATGTTTTTGTTCTGATGTCTTTTTAGGATTGTATCCCAGTCCAGCTTTATCATGTGTGGATTTGGTTTGTAGCTGAATTGGTTCAGTAATACCTTCTTTTTGTTTGCCCAAAGGACCAGTACCTGAGTACCCCATGCGCCGAATCATTTTGTAACCATGACCATACTGGTTTGAAGAAATCTCACAATGTCGTACCTCCTCATTTGGACTATCTTCCTTATAGAGCCAGTTAAGCACAGCATCCTCTTCTATTTCATCTGCCAAGGAGGTAGAAGACTGTATAAAGAGACCATCATATATAATATTCAGAGCTGGAGTTTGGGTTCTCATAGCCTCTGATGGCTTGCCTAACTATTTTGGCGATGGAGGAAGAGAAACTAATGATAATACTGGTTCTATCTTGTAGCTATCGATGTCGGTATCTGTAATCTTCAATCTCTTTTCTAAGTCTTTAATCAATGTTTCCGGATCTTCATTTGGAGAGGTTGCCCTATTATGAGGCACAAGAGTATCTGCATCTTTTGTCAATGCACTACAGATGACATTTGTATCAGCCGGAATATTGACTTCAGCTCCATTATAAGAAAACTTTAAGCATTGGTGATATGTTGAGGGTATTGCCTTCATTTCATGAATCCATGGCCTGCCCAACAATATGTTGTATGACAATGGAATATCGAGAACCTGGAAAAGGACATCTCTCTCTACCGGTCCCACTCTGATTGGTAATGATACCAAACCTTTGGAGGTCCTCTCTTCTTCATCATAGGCTTTAATTGTTATTTTCTTGCCTGGGTCAATGACATTTTCAGAGAATCCTAGTTGTGTAAGCAGATGATAAGTACAGATATTCAACCCCGCGCCTCCATCTATCAAAACACGTTTAACTCTATGTTTGTGGATCATGGCTTCAATATTCAATGGCTGGTTATGTGGATGATTTAAGGAGTTGTCATCTTCCTCAGAGAAGGTCAGATAGTGAGGTGAAGTCAGATGACCCAACATAGACTGAAACCAATCAATGTCTAAATTTTTTGGAACGTTGGTAGTGAGCAATGCTTGGTATAAAATTTCCTTGTGAGCAGATGAGAGCTGTAGCAATTCAAAAATTGAAATCTGAGCATTTGTCTTTTTCAACTGTTCAACCACGCTGTATCCAGAGGATGATGATGAGGAGGTTAATCTTTTAAATTTGTCCAAGGTTGATTCCTTTTGTTTATTTGGGACAGCTATCAGATTTGATGTTTCTTAAGCTGGTTTGGAAGAGCTAGCTCCTTGGAGAGTGACTTTCTTTTGAGATCTGGTCAGAGCTTTTGCATATTGTGATTCATTTGGTTTATCTTGAACTATAATCACATTGCAATATTCTAAGTGTGAAGGTTCAATCATGTTGATAATGTTGTCCTAGCTGGCATACGCATAATTTACCTTGGCACCTCCTTTGGTCTTTGAGGAATCACCTTGTTCATAAGCAGGAAAAGGGTCTTTAAATGCTTTATGATCAGCATTGGTTGGGTGATTCCCAACAACAACTTTACCAGCGTCTATGAGATCCTAAATCTCATGTTTTAGCTTTATGCAATTGTTTATGTTATGACCCTTATTCCAATGGAAGTCATAGTATTCATTTTCTCTCCACCATCTTGGTTTGACATATGGATCATATGGTCTGGAGTTATCTGGTAGTGTTATCAAGTTGTTTGCCAATATAGTTTTGAAAGCCAACTCATATGATTCTTCAAGAGGAGTAAAATCATGCTTAGGTCTGGAAAGCCAAGGCTTTTCTTTGAACCATTCCTTTGTTTTCTTTGGCTAATTTTTTGTTGTAATTTCAGTGGCTTTAAGTGCTTGTGTAGCACTGGCCAAATTGAATATTGTTGATTTTGAGTTGATTTTGACAGTGTCTACTACTCCATCATTAACAACATTCTTGTTGTTGTCTTTGGCAAATCTCCAATACTTGTTCTTCTCTTTAGAACTAGATCATGTTTGTGTTTCTTTCCAAGGTGTGATATCTCCCTTTTTTATGAGCACGTCTTCCATTCGAATGGCATTATCTACCATTTTGTTAAATGATGGGTGTACTTGCATTTGTACACCATATTTCATTTCGGGGACCAAGTTATTGACAAATATATCCATTTTCTCAGAGCCCGGGATAGGTCGTGGGTACCTAGAGAACATCCTTCTCCAGCATTGGAGAAAAGTAAGAAGAGTTTCCCCTATTTTCTGTTGAGTATTACAAAGATCGATCATAGTCATAGGATGTTGAATGTTGTATGAGTATTGTTGTAAGAATAGTTGGATTAGTTCTTCGAATGTTTTTATTCCTTTGGGTAGACTTGAGAACCATTCCATTGCTTGACCCCCTAAACTCCTTGGGAAGAGACGCATAAGGTATGTTTGATCGTGCATGAATTCCATACAAGAAGCACTAAATTCCCTAACATGATCTTGAGGATCTGAGGTACCATCATATTTATCAAATTTTGGGATTTCCACTCGTGAAGGGAATGGAGGCATGTGTAATTTTTTGTCAAATGGGAAGGGACATATTGCTTCTAGAGAATATTGGTTTGGGGAATTGTCCTTATTCTTCAGGTCTGTGAGCTCTGTTCACAAAGCTATTAACTGTTTATGTACCATGAGTATAGGTGAGTCTTGCCTCTTAGTAACAAGTGTCTGAACATCATATCCAACAGGAAGTTTAGCACCTTGATTTGCTAGTTCTAAGAAATAGTCTTCCTTTTCTCGGAGCATGATAGCTTTCATCATTTTTCTAAAGTCTTTGGCTTTCTAACAGTCAAGGATATCTTTTTCTGGAGGTTCAGTAGCTTCATCAGTCTCACTTGATGATGAGGAGTCATTATGATTTTCAGGAATATTACGGTCATTTTTGTTTCCATCATTATTTTCTGTCTCATGTATAGTGGGAGATTTCGGTTCATCAAAAAGCGGTCCACCTGATGATGATGGTATGTCAGTGAGGGGATCCTTCACGTAAAATGGATTATCTTGATAAGTGAAGGTTTGCTCTTTGGCCTTTGTCTTACGAGAACTCTTGGTTTGAATAGGCATTTTTATGGATTAGTGTGACCTAGAGTTGTTTTGTGATGCAGAGGTCAAGATCAATTTCAGAGCTAGTTTGTTCTGTTTAGCGTATTGTTTTGGGAGAAACAACTGAGATTTTGTCTGATTTTAGGAATGATCTATCCTATCTAAGACATTTTCCTAGGTTGATTCTAAAATTGTAACTAAGATTCAGTCTGATTCAGGAATGATATATCCTATGTAAGACATTATCTAAGTGACTTGAGTTTGATAGGTAGTTTTGATTGAACTAGCTGAAGGGTGATCGACCAAATCGTGCAACAAAAAATGGCAGAGGTACACTATCTTGATCTATTTTATGCTCAGGAAAATGATAACCAGTATTATGTTCGCTGTAGATTGTGTTTTTGGCAATTTTGAATGTTTTGTCTGACAAAACCAGAGACTCGTACGACTGGGTTTTTTGAACCAGATGACAATTTAGCAGTTATAGGATGACAGAATTTCTATTTCATACGAGTTTTTGTCTTATACCGTATGATTAATGGGCATGTGCAAGACGAAAATAGATTGAGGTCAATTTTACCTTGTACGAGACAGAATACAGTGCAGGATGATGAATGATTTAGACTCGTACGATAGAGAATCTGATATAGAATGACAACTGAGTAGATTCGTACGACACAAGACTGGTGCAGCATGATAAATTATCAGACTCGTACAACTGTTCACAGGGCAGAGACTAAAAATTGTAAGTTTTCTAACTGCTGAGCATGACCAACTGAGTATGACAAATTTTGAGATGGACTAATTTTTTACTGGGATTGACTATTTTCTGACACGGATAGAGTTTTGATTTAGGATGGACTAGTTTCTGACACGGACAGAGATTTGACTTAGGATGGACTAGTTTCTAACACGGACAGAGTTTTGACTTAGGATGGACTAGTTTCTGACACGGACAGAGTTTTGACTCACTGAGTTGTTTCTGGTCTTCACTGATTTTTGGTATTTCAGTTTTTTTTGTTTCAGGGATGAAAAACACAGAAAACAAGTAGTATTTATAGTGACTCCAATCACAGCATGCAAACCCTAAGGAATTTGGTGAGGAAAGAAAACCTTTTCTTGTAGACTCAGGTACACACCCAATAGCTAATCAGAATATGGCCGCTGAGTCTCACACAATGGATTCTCAACGCTGTATTATCCGACTCCAAACGCTAATGGGGGCACGAAATGAAAAGTATCTTGGGAGAGTTACTATCTCTCTTGACCAAATATTATCCCCCTTTCGGAGATGAACCGGGTAGCTTCTACTTTTAAATTGGATTTAGTCAGGGATCCATTCGGTGTGTTGACGTATAAACTCAATTAAGAGGTCTCCTAGCCTTGAAAAAAAAGGTTTAATATACCCAAAGGTACAGAGGAGAGCTATTCCCGAGCACTGTCGTTGACTTGATTTTCATCAAATCATGTTTATTTTATAGTGGGTTGGATTACTTGGCGTCTAGCCATTCCCACTTAGGTCGTTCCCCTCACACCGGCCGTAACGGCTTTAAGAGTTTTTCAACCCCTCAGGAGGGCAGGTTTGCTAAAGATGTACAAATCTCAAACAAAGAAAAAGCTTCAAGGGTCTGGATTTCTGATTGTCTAGAAAAAGACAAGAGCATACTCTCCTACCTCTCAGAATTTTCTAAAAAGCACAAAAGACAGATTTGTTCTTTAACCAGATAGCAAAAGAGACCTGCATTCAAATGCTCTATGCCCAAACTTGTTGCATGCATAATAGTTTCCATTGAATCTATTGGATCTAGGCTTATTGTTTAGAAAATAAGGAAAATTATTGTAGGCCTTATTTCTACACACATTAGTAGTATGTCCTTCCTTGAGACAATTAAAGCAAACAAGTTTAAACTTTTGCTTACCTTTATCCTTTGATGTTGGTTGCTTCTTTGATGCTACATATTTTGTTCTAGAGGTCTCACCTTCCTCATAACCGGAGAAACCAAGTCCAGTGGTATTCTTTACTGGTTTTGTTGATTCAAGCTTTTGCTCTAGCTTAGCAGTACTCTGATTGAATTTGGCAAGTATCTCCTTTGTCTCAGCAAGTTCTTTAGACATAGAAGGATTGGATTCCTTCAAGGTTGCATTCTTAGAAACAGCCATGTTTAGTTCACCTTGCATTTCTTCTTTTTCCACTTTACTCTCTTGGAGATGAACGGTAAGGGCACTGATTTCTTGCTTCAGCTTGGAGATCTCATGATCTTTGTCTTTTACCAGATACTCAGCTTTCCTTCGATTCTCAAGCTCTTGACACATTCTGATAGTCAGTCCTTCCAATTCCCTTCTTAGGTTGGCATTGGATTCATTCAGTTTTTCAAGTTCTTCAACTAGGGCATCCATGTTTGCTTCATCAAAAGAACAATTTTCAATAAGCTCCATTAGTTTCTTAGCATGCTCTCTCCTTTTTGCCAAAGAGGATTTCTCAATCTGAGTGAGATGATGAGTAAGTTCCCTCATAGTGTATTCCCCCATATCTCCTTCCAAGTGGTTAGACTTATAGAAAGGTTGGCTCTGATACCAATTGATGAATACTAAGAGGGGGGGTGAATTAGTATACCAAAAAACACTGACATTTTAGCAGATAATCGATATGACAGATTTACAAATAAACCGGTTATGATAAATGCAAACCAAATAGAAAACAAAGCATTCACCCACAAGAGCACAATCACCATAACACAATAAGTTTTGACATGGAAACCCAAATGGGAAAAACCATGGTGAGTAGAAACTCACAAGTAACTATATGCAGAATAGAAACTAGATCGGTTAAGGTCATACAATGTTCTTCACCAGAACAGATCCTATTAGGAATCTAGATCTCTGTTAGGAGATAAGTCCTGTTAAAGACTACCTTGTGAGAGTATTTCAAATTCATAGTTGTGAACCACCTTGTTAGAGGATTTACAAAGGCTTTGCTAGGCCTACTCGGTTAAGAGTTTCACACTTGTCGAAGATGTGAGTAATCAACAAGTGAGTGATCTAGATAGTAGCACAGTATGCTTGGTTAGATCCTTGATAGCTCATTGTTAATGCATTTTAGCATTACTTCAGTCTTTAATATCTCCACACTCCTAATCTTCACACATACCTAACCTTTTCTTCTATGATCGCACATACAAAACCCTCATCATCTTCTAAAACCCTAGACATGATGTCCTTATAAAGGAGTCTGATTTCATGTCGTTCCAATAGGATTACATTACAAGTTCCTAGGTTCAGTGCATCTAGACACATTTGGTAACATGACACAAAATCACCACCAAAGTATCGGTGGATGATAACTCATCACAAGAATACTGGTTGGTAACTCATCACAGAGTAATACCGGTTCATACAATACTGATTACCGATTGTCAAAAGTGAAGAATGGAAAAATGTTAACTACCACTTTGTTCCTTTGTACTGCTTGAGATCCTTGAACCACTTGAGGTCTTCATACCGCTTTGGGTCTTCAGTCAGTTTGTGACCAGTAAACATCTTCTACAAAACACCGATGGTCTAAAGACTATAATACATAATACAAGTTGGAACAAATACCGGTTGAGCATAACTCATACATCAAGAAAGTCTACACAGAGAAAGTGTGTGTCCATCAATGACAATCACAACATCATCAAAATGCCAACACAAGGTGTGTGTGTGAAAAAGTGAACCTGTAGCTGCAAGCACAACACTTCAATTAAGTCATTATATGCATAGTTAGTAATCAATAAGCAATAAGAAATAAACCATAGCAAAGCGACTAATTGCCTTCTAAAAGATGTGAGTATAAGATTGCTCTCAGATTTTTATAAGCAATACCAGTGACTAGACTACACCAAGACAAAGGATTTAATCTATATGATATTAAGCTATATGGATGCAAGATGGATGAGTAATTCAAGCAAATTCAAGCAACAATGCATGCAAGCAATAATGAATGTAAAATGGATGCAAGTAATCTAAAAAAGCACAATGATTTCAATGACTCCAGAGCGAAATTAGCGTGATAATAATTTCCAAGCGTGTTCTCAAAAATCTCTGGGGTGAATTGGAATGAGAGCTGAAGACTAAATTTATAGAGAATTACAAAAAGCTCAATTTAGGAAGAATTGAAAAATAATTGAGAAATCAGGTTGAGTTAACCTTGAGATAGATTCCAATTATAAGTTTAATTGAAATGCATTCAAATTAGAAGTCCAAGTTGCATTGCAAAATAATAATAAATTAATTCCATGCATATCTGATAAAAATAGATAATTCTTCAATTTAATCAAGAAAAGAGTTTTCTTAATGCAACTGAACTTTTTTTTTTGAAAAGCTTTGAGTTCCAATTTTAGAGAATAATTCAACAATTCAATTAAATCGCTTTTCTGATTTCAAGTTCTAAATTTAGAAAAAGAAATAATATCTCAAGTTTGATTTCTCTCTCTCTTCAATTCTTTTTTTTTTGTTTTGACCTTTGTTTTGTTTCAATTCAACTCTTTGTAATAAATTAATCCTTTCGCACGATTGAATGGAAAATTTATTAATTAATTAAATATGCAAAGATATTTAATAAATTAAAATCGGATAATTGATCAAAATGATTATTCTTGAAATAATTCAATTAATTAAATAAATATTTAATTAATATTGAGTGGTTGATTTGCCATGTGATTTTTGATAATTAAGGAATTAATAATGTGCTCAAAATTGATTTAATTGCCTTTGGTTAGGACCTTGGTGATGTTGTCGAGATTAGGGGCCCATTGTTTAGATGACCAATTTTAGGGTATTACACAAGGGACCTTAAGGATCAATTGACCTCTTATCTATGGAATGTTTTGTACCCCCAATTCAATTCGTGTATTACAAAGTGCTAAACAAACACAGTCATCCTTGTTCGAATAGGAAATGCATCTTCATCATGTATATTGCATTGACATAGGTCATATCAAAAATTCATTGTCTCCACATGCATTCTCCATATCATCCTGTCATATAGGTCTGCATATTGGGGGCATAGCTGAGAATAAAATCAAAAAAATCATAAAAAATCCTTTAAAAAAAATATCAAGAAGAGAAAAAAAATTATAAAATGTCCTGGGAAAAATCCTAAATATCGTATCAATGCAAATTTGGCATTTCCTGTTTTATTTCCCGCTTTCCTGCATATTTACTTTAGCTTGTAAACAATCGCTAAAATTGTTTGAGATTTGATTGACATTTTCTTTGTGTGTTGTCTTTTAAATTGGTTTTCAATTATTATTCCCTCTGAGTAACTCGAGGAAGTCTATCTTGACTAAGAGGAGCAAGGACTAGGGGCATAATACTTTTCTTTGTTTTTTGCTTGTAGGAATAATTCTAATGATCTAAAAACATCTCATAAGCTAGGTGTCTATGATAAGTGCCTTCACATCAAGGTGAAATCGGCACACATACCTCAACTCCATTTATTTGTATGCTACAGGGAGGTTGAAATCATTTCCTTGTCTTTTTGAGTAAAATTCTTCATTATGCAATCCAGATGCATGCTTAATTTGTCCTAGGATATGAATGATAAAAGGGTCATTGCGGACAAGATAATCAATATTGCATAAGAAAAGGAACTCTACTTTGTCTCGTGTGTTTGCAGGCAAGTTACATTCAGGTCATCCTGGATCTTCATGCCTTTGGTGCTTATGTTCGCTTGCTGGATCAAAAGGACGTGACATTTAGGACATCTTGGTTCTTCATGCCTTGGTGCTTATGTCTATCTCGAACATTATAAAATGCTCAGTGATGATAAATAGAATACCAAATCCAGTGACTAAGTTTTAGGTTGCATTCATACTAAGCTTTGTGCATTTCAAGTGATTTCCGCATGATAACATTATTCTCTTCATCCTTTGAATAGAGCTTGAATTTGAAATAGACATCATTTCTTCACTAATTTTTGGGATCCAAATTCAAATCTAACGTCAATTTTCTAGTCAAATTCTCACAATGTTGACCACTTGACACTTTCATCTTCGCATCAATCTTTACATCATTTTGTGCTCAAATCTTTTCTGAATCAACTCTGATCTCAATTTAATTCTCAAATTAATCTTCGTGCTTAGATTATCATAGGTAAATCATTGCGATCTCGCTATCTTTTGATTTCTCTCCTGAGGGGGCATACTTATTACATCATCATCATTATCAATGATTATATAATCAAAAAGTCAAGAAATTTTTCAAATCTTCATCTAAAGTCGAGCAGAAAATCTTTTCAATCAAAGATTAATTGAACTTCAATCAATCTCTAGGGGCATGTCAGTTTCATCACACCAAATCAAGTTGATATTATCTTCTTCTAAAATCAGTCTCTTAACGATAATCACTTTCATCGCACCTCATCAATATGGTTAAAAACTTAAACATAATCAAGGGTTTAAAGAGTCTTTTTGATAGTGATCACACACTCAATCTAAATAGGTGTTCAGTTTCATTGCATCAAATCAAGCTGGACATTTTGTCTCACTAACCGGTTCTTGTTCAATCAAGTTCAGAATCAGTTTTATCTCTTTTCTCAGTCGATTCTAGTTCAATCAAGTTCTAGATCAGTGCTCATTTCTTGGTCCATCAAGTTCAAGAATGGTATCTTGCTCTTCATCGGTCCTAGTTCAATCAAGTTCAGATTCGGTATCGCTTTAATAAACCTATTCAGTTTCATCGCTTCAAATCAATTTGAACATCTCGCTCTTCATCGGTTTGTGATCCATCAAGTTCATAACTGATATCTATTTGACATCAACTGTTCTTTGAATCAATGTGTTGCTCGCACATCAATTCAAAGAGGGGAAAATGTAATACCCTAAAAATAATCACCTAAACGATGGGCCCCTAATCTTCACTACATCACCAAGGTCCTAACCAAATATAATTAAATCAATCTTGAGCACCTAATTAATTAATTCCTCAATCATCAATGTCATGTGGAAAATAAATCATTCTATATTAGTTAAATATTTATTTAATTAATTAATCATTCCAAGTAAATAATTATAATCAATTATCCTATTTATTTAATTAAATATCCTAGCATATTTAATTAATAAATAAATTTGCCATTAAATCATCAAAAAGGAATTAATTTGCAAAAAAAGGAATTAAACTGAGAAAAGAAATCAACTTGAGATATTTTCTTCTTCTCAATTTGAGATAACTTGAGAAATCTCAGAAAAGCAAGAAAAGCAATTAAATTGAATAAATCATTTTCTCTAAAATTAAAATTCCAAAGCAAATCTTGAGGAAAGAAGTTTAGTTGCATTGAAAAGGATTTTTCTAATAAAAATCTTGAGCAAATAAGAGGAATGTGCATGGAATCAACTAATTTTATCTCCAATGCAAACTCAAACTTATAATCTCAATGCATTCAATCAAGCTTTAATTGGAATTTATCTCAAGATTAACTCAATCTAATCTTCTCTGAAACTGAATCAAAGCATCCAATTATTTCAATTCACCTAGATTGTTCTTTTTCTTGAGGATTCTGATAGCTCTTAAAATTGATTACATGAGAATTATTAATTTTGAGCTTAAACATTGATTAATCTGGTTTTTATTTGCATCCTTTGTCAAGGTCCAAGGTCTAGGGTTTAGGGTTTATCAAAATTTCTTATGTTTTGTGAAGAAAACACTAGCAATGATATATTTTTTCATTACTTTTCCCACTTAAAATCCGAGGGTTGTTTACCATGGGCGGGGCCATCTTATTCTGTAAGTGATAAGCTATGTTAGACCAGTTTTTGAAGTGATTTTCCTAAGGTTCATAAAATTTTCTTCCTATAGTCGATGTCCCTTTAATATGTAAGCTCGCGCTCATGATTTTCCTAAGTCTGAAAGTCTTAAGTATTTTGGTTGGTTTCTAAATAGAGGATGGATCTGATGGCCCATGCATCCCCATGGTTGAAGGTACGAGGGAGTTATAGATCACGCCATCATGAGACGATGCCACATGTTTTCAGTGGAAAACGACAAGTTGGCAGCGTAGTCGGTCAAGGAATTGTGTTACCGGTTCTCAGGCAGTAAAAAATGGTTTACTAATAGTCCTATGAATTGGCACGTGTTCAAAATGAATGGTGATGGTATGTCCTGAGGTAAAAGGTGCCCGATTTTTAATTCTAGAGGAGTTAATGGGCACTTTGCAAAGTAGTAAAGCATGAAAAGATCTGAAGGGCCCCATATTCCCGTGATGGAAGTTACAAGGAAGATACAAACCATGGCATCATGAGATGATGCCACATGTCTTGGGATGACCAAATAGACTTACGTTGAGGCCGCTGACAGAGTCTAGTCAAAAGTTGATATAGCACTGATTAGTCGGGACTTTGTGGGTCCACAGATACAGATGGAAGGTCAAATGTCATGTCGACAAGAAATGATCGTTAGATTTGCCAGACTGGGTAAGATCTACGGCTGAGTTTTAAATGTGAAATTAGGAAGGATCATTGAAGACACCAGTCATAGCTTGCGTGGGAGAGATGGGATGAACAAGATACAGACTTGTCGACTCAGGATGATTAATGACAAGTTGGGATTTAGATGTCGACTCAGTCTAGGAGGATTATCCTCAAATTTTCTATTGAGCAAAGGACTGATTCAATAAGGAAAGGATGATATCTCAGGGATTTGAAAGGATTAGGATAAGCTTCCAATTCAAGTGTGATGGATCATGAGTTCTTTGATGAGTTCAGAGATTTTCTTGTTATCAGAGATCCTAAAGCAGAAGAATGTACACCCATGGAAGAATAAAATCAGGATAAAATCACTCACATCAGATCAACCTTGACAAGAGAATATAATGGATGTGATATGCATGATTTCTAGTGTCCATAGCTGGCAAGTTGAATTAAGAGCACCAGAGTGATGATTTTTCATGAACAGGCACCACTTGATGAAGTGTTCTTAACTATAAATACAACAAGGTGGTGATTAAATTGGTAGGAGAGTATGAAGCCTTTTCATTTTCTGAGTACATTTTTTTTCTTATGCAAGGGGAATGATGTTTGAGAAAGGTCATAAATGGAGTTTCTATATGCTCTGTAATACCGGATGGATGTTTTGTCTCATGTGTGAGTATGTTTATTGTCAGAGGGGATGTGAAAGTGGGGAGGATTATCAGAGGGGGCATGAAAGCCTTTTCTTATGAAGAAAGGCCATGCATAGCACACCCTCTGCTTCTACTCTATCACTGGATGGTAGGGGATTCTGAGCGAGAGCCTGCAAAGGAATGAAAAAGGAACATGCCTGGGTAGGGAGTGGCAGCAATTCATCCATGTAGCTGCATGGAAGTTGTGACCCCTCCCCAACATATTATGTTTCCGCTGTAACTCCTCCTTCCACTTTCTCTGATCGTGGGCATGAAGGTTGAAGATCCTCCTATAGTTTAGAGGTGACGTTTTTTCTTGTTTGGACCCCATTTCCTTTCCTAGAAGGGAAATGCTCAATAGGATAGAAGCACAACATCTCACACTCCATTCAAAGGTGTCAGGGTGATAATGGAATGGATCAAATGATTTTTCTCCTACCAATTTTCAATTAAGAACAATGATTCATAGGTGCCAAAAAATGGATATGTAAACATTTTCGTAACAGAAACGCATGTAGCCTTTTAGGGCTAATTGTTAGGAATGAATCTATTGTTGACATGTCTTCTGGACAGAATCTTTTTGCTCCCTTTCTTCTATAAAAAAGGGAAATCGTGACCAGAAGAAGGGTTCATATTTTTTGGGAATGTCTTGTACGTTCAGTTTTCTTGTTCCTTGGGTTTTTCCTAGTTTGTTTCCAGTAGTGAGTCTAGGTGAAGCAAACAAGTTGTAAAGTCTTTTATAGAGTAAATAAAGAAATGTTTTAGTGTCATGTTCTACATGGGTTCTTGATGGAGTTATATGTAAATTCTATCTTGTGGCAGAGATAATATTTTGTCTAAATAAAACAGAATTCTGACTCTTTTCTCTCCATTACATGATTCTATCAATTTTTGAATGAAATCAATCAAAGGTTTATTTCATTTAGTGCATTGTTATGATGTATGTAGCTTTATGTTTATGCTTCAGCCCAAGGAGTCAATTAAATCTCTTAAATAGAGTTGCAGAATGATAGGGCTTGTGCAAGGATTTTAGATAAGTAGTTTTGGGTTAGGGTTACAAATGAGATATATTGTAAGGCAGTATTATCTTTGATCTTATGTTATCAGATCAAATTCTGTCATATTTTTAGGTTTACGCTTTATATCTTTTAGGTTCCCAATGGAATAAGGCACTAATCACTACTTGTAACCGACTTTATTTATCAACCTTTTTTCAGTTTTAACTGATGAATCTCTACAAATCTTCTAAAATATTAGAATATCACTATTAAGTTTTATGTATTTTCTGAAAGTTGTACCTCCCATCTCATGCTATAGCCTAAGGTCAAGGATCACTAAAGTATTTTCCATCCTTGAGCATTCTCCCTTTCTGTTGAGTCCTTTTGTGAGATAATCTACTTTGTTTTCAGTAGATTCTTGAGTATCGTTGCAGAGAGTGGGAAGTTCACTGAAGGGATTACCCTCTCAGGTCTTGTAGAGCATGAAGTGTAGAAGGATATTGTATCCTTGTTAAAATTGGTCCAATCCTAATGGATATTGATAGTTGTAAGTGGCTTTCCATAGGCATTTTGAAGAATCATCATGGTCTCTGCCCTATGGCAGTGTAAGCCCATTTATTCTGGGAACCAACAAAAATGTTGACTCTGCTGGGGAGAATATGAATTGTAAAGAATCTTTGGTAAGAAAATTTTCTTAATATATACTTGAGATTATCCCATCCAAGTCACCTACAAAAATGGTGACTCTGCTGGGGAATGTTGTGTAAAGTTGTATGGTTCTTTTGTGATTTGATGATTGAGTGTTGCTCCCACATCACAGGACTAAAATCTTTGCCCATAGAGTGAAGAGTTTCTTAATCTGTCCCGTGTCAGTTTGAGTCAATTCTCATAAATGTTGATGGAGAATTTGTTGTTGTTCATCTTTTTATGAAGAGTTTTGTCTAGATCTATCCATTTTTCAAGATTATTTGTAATACCCCACAAGTTGTGAGTGGTAACTCTAAGACTTTGAGATCTATGCACCAGTGTGCATCTGTCTGAAGAAGAACCAAAGAATTTGCATAAGAGATGAAGCAGATTTGAGATCTTATGATGATGTACCCTGACAAGTTGAGGATGAAATCTATATAAATTCTATTTGATGATAAGGAAGTGTTGCAGTACTGTGTTGAACAAACCTGACCTGTGAAGGAATTCCAGTTGTTTGAGTATTTGTCCTCTGCAAGGAGGTGGCAACTCTGTCAAAGATTAGTGATAAATATTTGAAGGATTGAAGGTTATTTTGCAATTTCTAGGTTACAGAAGGCAGCAACAGCTTCAACATTTCCAGGTATTTTGATTTTCACGAGTCAAGTTTATTTTCATGAAAATTATGTGTAAAAATGTTCCCTAAAGAGTGAAAGAAGTACTAAGGAAGGGAATGGTAGTGATTATTTTACATACTCCTGTGACATAATTTTTACATTTTGTAAGAGGTTAGATGGAGTACGTTTTGAGCTATGCAATGTAATAGTTTAAGATTTATGGAAAAAGGAAAGAATTAGAAAAATGAATGAAAATATGTATTATGAGTCTGTGTTTCCCTATGAAATGTCGAATGTAAATGTGCAACCTCTGCCAAATCACCATAGAGATTTCGTTATGGAAAGGTATAAGCCATTGAATTTCAATGCTATCCAAGGTTTCCCAAACCCTATTCCTGCAAAGGTTAGGGAACAATTACCAGAATTTAATGGGAAAAAGTCAGAATCAACATGCCAGGATTTCTAGGAGTTTTCTGAATTAATGGGAGATTTTGAGATAAATTAGGAAGATTTTTTCATGAAGTTGTTTGTTCAGTATTTGAAGGAAAATGCCAAAGAATGGTTCTCTTACATGTCAATATGTTCTATCTCATCATGGGATGAGCTAAAGGTAGCATTCAGGGAACAGTTTGGTAAAAGAATTAATCCAAGCTCAGTTATGAAAGCATTCATGGGTATCCAGAAGGAAGAAGATGAGTTAGTACCTGCTTTTAATCTAAGATTTGATAGGGCACTAGATGACATTCCTAGCAGCTATAGACCAAATGATGCAGTGTGCTTAGTTGTTTATTTAGTTGCATTTGACAAGGAAGAGAGTTATTTGCTTAGAGATAAAGATCCTAAAACCTTGCATCAGGCTTATAGGATAACAATTTATATTGAGAACAACTTGAAATATGGAATCCCTAGGGGTTATCTATCTACAAGGGTATGTTGTCCCACATTATTAGAGGTTAAAGAAAGGCTTGAGTCAAAAGATAGAGATCTATATCAAGGTCTTTACATCCCTGTTGATCACATTATCCCTGATATTGATTATGATTTGAATAAAAATGTGAGTGAAGAGAACTTGTCCCAGACAGTGGTTATTCTTCATGTTGATGAAGAAAAGGGTAATGAGAAATTACCTAACATATTGGATATAGATATGGATATGATGTCAATCATTTTACTAAATGATAGCAACGGTAATTTCTCCAAGAAGGACATCTCATAGGAGATTTGTCTATAGTCTTGTGTTTCATATAGATCCAACAGTGAGTATGAAGAGTTGGAAAGTGTTATGTCTGATATAGATGCAAGTATGCAAGATTTTGATGACATGAATTTAGTCTCTCAGGAATTAGTTATATATGATAATGAAAATTCAGATGATAAGATGCCACCAATTTTAGTTAATAATATTATTGGGATAGAAATTTGCATGATGTGTACAAATGAGGAAATTGTCTTAGTACAAGCCATTTCTAACATTGAGGACCAGACTGTTTTAAACTGCTCTCATTACCAAAATATCCCAAATTTGACTTGTATGTTTGAAAGGAATCTAGTTCAAAAGAATCAGAATGATCGTGGTAGTTTTGTTGGGGCTTATGAACATCTTAACATGGAAATTCATACTGTGAGGATTATATTGTTGGGTGTTGTTCCAGTTCAGATTATGATTCCTGATGAACCTGAAGATAAGATGAGTAGTGGTTTTACTAAAAATATCAATGCATTATTTGATGAAGATGTAGATGAAGATCAGTTGGTGCTTTGCTATAATTTTTTTGAGAAGGGTTTTCATATTTTTCTTAACCCTTTGTATGAAGAAACAAGTGAGAATCCAGACATTATTGTATCAACTTTTGAAATGGAATATTATAAAGTAAAAGTTGTAATGCCTGAAATAATGATAAGTAACAATGATCAATTTTCTCCTGTTGTTGATATTGTCAACATCAAATTAGATACAGAGCAGGAGGGTGAAGTATTTGTCTGGTTTGATGATTTGCACTTACATGAAGGGGTCATCTCTGATCCTTTTCCTCCTCTTGATAACAGTTTGCTTGTTATGCTCAGTAAGAAAGTGGATTTTTCAGGGAGTCCCTATTTCCGTAAGCAGGCTGATGTTGCAAGTGAGGCATGTTTTCTCAGTTATGTGCCAGAATATAAGATTTTGTTTTTCAACTGGATTATGTCTTTACAGAATGGGATATTGGTTGCAGTCAGGATGTGTGTTATGTTCAATATAGCACATATGTGTTACATAATAACAAATATTCTATATCATTGCGTAAGTTTTAGAGTTTTAGCAATAATTGCAGTGATAAATTTAAGCATAGTGGTTGGATGAAAGGAGCTAGCAGGTTTGAAAAATGGTTTTCCACTTATGTTATTACATTATATTTGATGCTTTTAGAAGAAAATCATGTTTATGATAGAGGAAAGCACCGGTTGACATTGACATATGGCATTGGGCCGTCACATGTGGTTTGACTTTGCAAGCAACAAGTAATTTGGGGTAGAGTAAATTTTTTGACACTATGCCAAATAAAGTGATTAATAAATTCCCTCTTAAATTGCCTATTCATGGAAATTTTTTGAGGTTCTACTTTTCTTAAAGTAGGTGTTATCCATGAGCGTTAGTTAGGTTTTCTTTGGTAGTGTAGTTTCCTTTCTGTTGAAGTTACCCTATCCAAGTAATTTCTTTTTGGTCTGCCCTGTAGCTGGTCTGCTTCACCCAAAGATTCTGGTTTCTCACCTCATTCCTTTGAAATGAGCATCCCCAACTAGAGCCACTGATAGATCTGAAAATTGATTATATGAAAATTATCAATTTTGAGCTTAAACATTGATTGTTCTGGTTTTTATTTGCATCCTCTATCAAGGTCCAAGGCCTAGGGTTTATCAAAATTTCTTATGTTTTGTGAAGAAAACCCTAGCAATAATATATTTCATCATTACTTTTCCAACTTAAAAGCCAAGGGTTGTTTACCATGGGTGGGGCCATCTTATTCTTTAAGTGATAATTTGTGTTAGACCGGTTTTTGAAGTGATTTTCCTAAGGTGCATAAAATTTCCTTCCTATAGTCGGTCTCCCTTTAATATTTGTGCCTGTGCCCGTGATTTTCCTAAGTCTAAAAGTCCTAAGTATTTCGGTCGGTTGCTAAATAGAGGATGGATCTGATAGCCTACATATCCCTATGGTTGAAAGTGTGAGGGAGTTATAGACCGTAGCATCACAAGATGATGCCACATGTTTTTAGTGAAAAAAGACAAGCTGGCGGTGTAGACGGTCAAGGCATTGTGTTACTGGTTCTCAGGCAGTAAAACCCGGTTTACTAATAGTCCTATCAATTGGCACGTGTTCAAAATGAATGGCGATGGTATGTCCTGAGTTAAAAGGTGCCCGATTTTTTATTCTGGAGGAGTTAACGAACACTGTGCAAAGTAGTAAAGTGTGATTAAAAGATCTGAGGCCCCCTGTATTCCCATAATGGAAGTTGCATTGAAATTATAGACTGCAGCATCACAAGATGATGCCACATGTCTCGGGCTGACCAAATAGACTTACAGTGGGGCTACTGACAAAGTCTGGCTGAAATTTGATATGGCACTGATTAGTCAGGACTTTGTGGGTCCGCGGATATAGATGGAAGGTCAAATGCTGCGTTGAGAAGAAATGATCGTTAGATTTGCCAGGCTGGGTAAGATTTGCGGTTGAGTTTCAAATGTGAAATTAGGAGGGATCATTGAAGACATCAGTCATAGCTTGCGCAAGAGAGATGGGATGAACAAGATACAGACTTGTCGACTTAGGATGATTAATGACAAGTTGGGAGATTTAGGTTTCGACTTAGTCTAGGAAGATTATCTTCAAATTTTCTATTGTGCAAAGGACTGATTCGACAAGGCAAGGACGATATCTCAGAGATGTGAAAGAATTAGGATAAGCTTTTGGTTTAGCTATGATGGATCACAAGTTCTATGATGAGTTCAAAGATTTTCTTGTTGACAAAGATCCTAAACCAGAAGAATGTACACCCATGGAAAAATAAAATCAGGATAAAATCACTTGCATCAGATGAACCTTGACAGGAGAATACAATGGATGTGATATGCATGATTTCTAGTCTCCATAACTGGCAGGTTGAATTTAGAACACCAGAGTGATGATTTTTCATGAACATGCACCACTTGATGAAGTGTTTTTAACTATAAATACAACAAGGTGGTGATTAAATGTGTAGGCAAGTATGAAGCCTTTTCATTTTCTGAGTGCAGTTTTTTCTTATGCAAGGGGAATAATGTTTGAGCAGGGTCATAAATGGAGTTTCTATATGCTCTATGATATCGGCTGGATGTTTTCTATCATGTGTGAGTATGTTTATTGTCAGAGGGGATGTGAAAATGGGGAGAATTTCTAGAGGGGCATGAAAGCCTTTTCTTATGAAGAAAGGCCATGCATGGAACGACGTCTGCTTCTACTCTATCACTGGATGGTAGGGGGTTCTGAGAGAGAGCCCGCAGAGGAATGAGAAAGGAACATGCCTAGGTAGGGAGTGGCAGCAATTCATCCATGTAGTTGCATGGAAGCTGTGACCCCTCCCTAGCATATTATGTTTCCCCTGTAACTCCTTCCACTTTCTTTGATCCTGGGCATGAAGTTTGAAGCTCCTCCTCTAGTTTAGAAGCTACTTTTCTTCTTGTTGGGACCTCATTTCCTTTCCTAGAAGGGAAATTCTCAATAGGACAGAAGCCCAACATCTCACACTCCATCTGAAGGTGTCAAGGCAATAACGAAATGGATCAAGCGGTTTTTCTCCTACCAATTTTCAATTAAGAATGATGATTCACAAGTTCCAGCACATGGATATGTAAACATTTTTGTAACAAAATCACATGTGGCCTTTTAGGGCTAATTGTCATGAATGAATCTTTTGTTAAAATATGTCTTCTGGCCAGAATCTTGTTGCTCTCTTTCTTCTATAAAAAGGGAAATCATGGCCAGATGAAGGGTTCAGCTTTTTTGGGAATGTCTACGAGGTTTAGTTTTCTTATTCCTTGGGTTTTTCCTAGTCTTTTTCCAGTAGTGAGTCTAGGTGAAGCAAACAAGCTATAAAGTCTTTTACAGAGTAAATAAAGAAAAATTTTAGTGTCAGGTTCTACACAGGTTCTTGAAGGAGTTATATGTAAATTTTATCTTGTGACAGAGATAGTATTTTGTCTAAATAAAACAGAATTTCGACTCTTTTCTCTCCATTGCATGATTCTATCAATTTTTGAATGAAATCAATCAAGGGTTTATTTCATTTAGTGCATTGTTATGATGTATGTAGCTTTCCATTTATGCTTCGGCCCAAGAGGTCAATTAAATCTCTTAAATAGAGTTGCAGAATGATAGGGCTTGTGCAAGGATTTTAGATAAGTAGTTTTGGGTTGGGGTTATAAATGATATATATTGTAAGGCAATATTATCTTCTACCTTATGTTATCAGATCAAATTTTGTCATATCTTTAGGTTTACGCTTTATATCTTGCAGGTTCCCAATGGACTAAGGCACTAATCACTGCTTGTAACTGGCCTTATTTATCAGCCTTGTTTTAGTTTTAATTGATGAATCTCTAGAAATCTTTTAAAATATCATAATATCATTGTTAAGTTTTATGTATATTCTAAAATTTTTATCGCCCATCTCATGCTCCAGCCTAAGGTTGAGGATCACTGAAGTATTTTCCATCCTTGAGCATTCTCCCTTTATGTGGAGTCCTTTTATAAGATAATATGCTTTGTTCTTAGTAGATTCCTGAGTATCATTTGCAGAGAGTGAGAAATTCACTGAAGGGATTACCCTCCTGGGTCCTATAGAGCTCGAAGTGTAGAAGTATCTTGTATCCTTGTTAAATTTGGTCCAAGCCTAATAGATATTGATATTTGGAAGTGGCTTTCCATAGGTATTTGGAAGAATCATCTTGGTCTCTACCCTATGGCAGTGTAAGCCTATTTATTCTAGGAACCAACCGAATCTCAACCGCTCATCATTAATTGATCTTGATCATTGGTCTCTCTTTGAATTCTCTATAAATTCACATCTCTCATTCAAGACACCCTGGAGATTTATTGTTATTATGTTGTTTTTTCTCTAGAGTCATTCAGAATATTGTTCTTTGAGATTATTGCATCTTATCTTTTTGCATATTAGTTTAATCATGATTGCTTGTATCCATCTAGCTTAATCTTGCATCCATCTAGCTTAAGATTGCATCCATTTAGCTCAATTTTTTTCCTCATATAAATTAAATATGTCATCTTGGTGTAGTCTAGTCATTGGTATTGCTTAGACAAATCTGAGAGCAAGTCTATACTCGCATCCTTTAGAAGGAAATAGGTCGATTTGTTATGGTTTTTTATTTTCATGATTCTATGTATCTAACCATGCATGCAATAATTTATTGAAGTGTTTGTACCTTACAGCTTGCAGATTACCACTTTTCACATACACACACCTTCTGCATTTTTCTCTTTGACTTTTGGTTAAAAAACCCATTAGGAAAAGAGATTCCCTCCAATAGTAAAGAAGACACTGGTGAGGAGGGACCTCAAAGAGATAAATCCAGACCAGTCGGCAAGAGTAAACACAATGGAAACACAAAAATATGATGGAGGCAATACATAACAGGTTGTTTTATTTTATGAAAATTGATTGCATCCAACCGATAACAACCGGGTTACAACATACCATCTCAGAGGCCTAGTAAAACATACTGAATAGGTCACAACTGGGACCTTGAATCTTGATATCTATCTTCTACACATACTCTAGCTACTTGATTCTCTGATTGATTACATTCTAATGCACAATTACAATTATATATATCAATCCAAAAGCTCCAGTGGGCCCAAAAGGATCAAAACCTAAAGAACAAGACCTAACATGTAAAATAACAAGGTCGGCCTCCGCCAAGAGATTCCTCTAAAAAATCCAAAGGATGAAATGTAGATTGTGATGAAAGGTCGGCCACATGCCAAAGAACATCAGAATCAACACCCAAGGCTCTGCAAGGTTCAAAAGGGGTTCCGGTAGATCGCCAAAATAGGTCCAGGCAACCAGTAACAAAGGACTGTCAACTGATAATAGGAAACTATCATGGAAATCGGTAGCGATATCTTGCCAGAAAATGATCCAAAAGTGATGCGGTCTAGAAGAAAGAAAGATGATCAAGTCTTCAAGAAGATTCCAACTCCATAGGATCTGGTGAGCCAAAATCGGGATACACAGAAAGGAAAACTAAAATTGCAAATAGAAAGCAAAATAGAAAGGAAAATGTTTTTGGTTGATGCAAGATTGCTATGAACCGGGGATGCTCCTATATCAAATAGTAGCTTCAATGTACATTGAAGAAAGATAGAACCTTTGGAGCATTAATTAATTTTTAATCAAAACCACTTTTTCATATTTTGATAAAAGTAAGTTGTCATGAGAAATGAAAAAATTTTAATACAATTTCCCTTCATTTTTATATCACCTAAGGGGAATAAAACTTCAAACAAGGCCCAGGATCTTAGGTGAGGTTATTTTGACCTAAAGGTGAAAATAAGGTTATAGTTATCACCAAAGTTTACACACTTACTGAGTTCACAAATCAGTAACCTAATGATACATGGGATTCCCTCTCAAAGTGTGGGCTTTGATAAATAGAGGGAAACCTCCAAAGAGGGTTGGCTCGCTTCAATGCTTCACCTAAAACTACTCTTTACTTAGAAAAGGGAAAGAAGATTTCTTTGAAAATGACTTATAACTACTAGTGTGGTGATACACCGGGATAAAGTCAAACCTATATTGTTGCTTATGAAGACACAGTTTGTTCAATCGGCAAACTATAATATGCACAACTCAACTTTTCTTAGCATATATGTTCATAAGCATTTCATAAGAAGGTTGGGACTAAAAAACATTATGAAGGAAATCATGTTTGCACAATAGAAATATTGTTTGAACCAGTGACACAATTTATGACTTGCATAGAATATATTTCATTTTCATATGAAGGTGTTGAAAATGAGACATAAAATTCAAGGACCAAATGTAATGTCACAAAAACCATATCTTTCATTCATATTTACACATGAAATATAGATTACAGAAGGTAGAGTTGTTTACTTTACATTGTTTAAAAGGTTCTTGCAAGTAGTTGTACATATTTAAAAATGAATTTCGATACTAAAATAGACAAGTAAGAGCCTCGCTTTAGGTTACAAAAACTTGTCTACACAGCAACAACTCACCCAAAATGTAAACCTAAATGAGCTTATATCTCTTTTACACGTGAGAGAAGATAGAAAAGCATCAATAAGAAGGAATGAATGCCAAAGAGAATGTCCACCTCCTTAGGCTATAAAGGAGGAGTTCTTCTTAAATTGTCTTCAATGCCTTGACTTGACTCGAACATTTTGCACTTGATGAGCTTGGATAACTTGACTTGCAACTGGTTCTAGATGCATGGTAAAAGATGAAATCACCCCCTCAATCCTTGGAACTAATCTCAAACTGTAGAAAGAAAGAAACTTGTAAAAAGGAATAATTGCATATGAGAGTACAACTATGCATGTAAGTATTCCTTTTAATATTATTGATCTTTTGTTCCAATTTGGATCTTTGGGTTGCAGAAATTTGAATTAGAGGGATTTATAGCCAAACAAGTTTTGACAAAATTTGAAGTTAAAATTCAAAATGTGAATCTTGGGTTCAAATTGTAGGATATTGCCACATTAGGAGTTGTTATTGTCAAACATTGTGCTTATCCAATAGTGGTGAATTTTTTTGGTGATGTAGAATGGTGTAGGAGCACATGGGCATAGCTGTAATCAACACCATTAATAATAGTTTCTTGTTTGATTTGTCAAGTTTTGATTTTGGATTAGCTTCTTTTTTATTAGTTTTGTAGGGTTCATTATTTCCATTGGAGTTTCTTAAGTGGATATGTTAGATATTATGAGAAATATAGTTATTGATATATATAATAAATATAGAATTATTGAGGATACACACAATGTGTCTGATAAAATGTCTTTTCAAGAGGATATTTCTTGGTCTTCAATGATAATAGGATATGTCTAGAATGGTGATGATGATAAATCTTTTAAAAAGTAATGCTAGAATTGGAGCTTAATGAGTTTACTTTTGCTAGTTCTCTTGGTGCATACAGAAGTATGGTAGGATTAAGCAAGGAATGCAAGTCCATGAATTGAATCTCTATTGGAAATTCTCTTATAGCTATACATGTTAAAAGTGGAATCATGGATTATGAATTCCTCATGTTTAAAAAATGCATGAACCCAATTGTGGGGTATTCTCGGAGTGGGAATAATCAACAAGCAGTAAAATTATTTTGTTGCACATTGCCTAGCATTCTTACTTCTTATGTAGACCTAGCTACGGGAGAACAGGGCATAGGCATCCATCAAGTCATGCTGAAGTTGGAAATGTGTTGGTAGACATCACAAAATGTGGAAGCATAGGTCACAACCACATGACCTATTTGATAGAGTAAATGATGGACATGTGATTCAGATTTCGTTTTGCTCCATTTACATGCAAACACTAAGTAAATTTGTAGAGAACTTTTCTCTCACTAAATTTACTTCGATAGGGAAATCCTATATATATATATATATTCAATAGTAATCAGTGGCATTGTTGTTGCAGTCCATAATTACATTGTGTACATCTATGTGCAAGGTGGATACATCAAAAATCTATGAAAATAGTAAATTGCCTTCACCACCAAGATGGAAGTCTGTATCAGTACAACATTTTGAAATAATGAAGGTTTCCTACACATTTGTTTGCAGTCACATGGGGGCAGGGATGTTACTACTTATCAGATTGCCATTAGTTTTATGTCAAAGTTATACTATATACTCTAGTCGGTTACTATTACTAAAATATTCAGTCGGTATGCACAGTCTAGTCGGTTACAGAAGAAAGCAGTCACAGAACGCAGTATACACCGAGCTATCTACCGAGTATCTTTTCATGTCTACCGAGCAACAAAGATGACACACCGAGTTAAAAATGTTACCAGATTCATTGAACCTGGACATGCATATGAAAATGTGTTACAAGATCGAGGCACATCTAACCATTATCACATTGGAAATTGCACTAGAAGATTGTGTATGATTTCAAGGTCATCTAACCAATGAAATATTTTACATGGTTATAAATCATGTTTGTAAGATCGAAGCAATGAATTGGATCATCATCTTAAGAGATATATTTATATAGCATGAGTTAAGGGCGTATGTATGAGTGTAAGAAAACTGTTACAGAGACACAAAGGTCACCGTGAAGGTTTTTAGAGAACAGTCGAAGAACAGAGTCAACAGAAGGGTTTACCGAGTTACTATATGGGTTACCGAGGTATGCTATAAGCAAGGTAATCTATTCTGAGCACATAGAATCTGCTATAACATTTTAGATGTAAAGTTGCAGATATTTGTAATGATTTTATTGTAATATTGTGAAGTTGAAAGAGAAACCTTTAACAGGGTAAAAGACTCTAATCAAGTCTATAAATTGTAAAGCCTCTAACCAGGTGCATCATTTAGATTAAGTGTTGTAAAATCCTTTAGCAAGGTAGATCTAATAGATCTTGTTACTCCTAACAAGGTAAGCTATCAGAAATAGCTAATATGTAGCTCTAACTGAGCACTCTTTATTATTGCAGTAGTGAAGTTGTGGGTGCCATCCCCACTGCATTTTTTCTCTCTAACCAAGAGTTTCTGCATAATCAAAATATATGTGTTATGGAGTGAATTATGTATGATTGTTATCTATTTGTTTTAGCTTTATTTTATGTTACTGCACCATTCGGTTTCTGCATAATAGTAAAGTTATTATTCAGGAAAAGTTTTGGAGTACTGATTCACCCCTCCCCTCTCAGTACATTAGCTTTCCATATTGGGCCTAACAATTGGTATCAGAGCTTGAATCTTGGAAAAGGGTTTAACTACCTAAAGAGAAAGATCTTGTCAATGGAAGGCTATAAACAATCTTGGAGGATTGTGTATCTGTAAGAAGAGCTAGATCATTCTAATCAAGTGATTGCAGACATGCAAAGGCAAATGCAAAAATCTCTGAAAGTGAGAAGAAGATTATCTGATGATTTGCAGGACTCTCAAGAGTTAGTGGAACAAATTGAGACATCATCTGAGAACAGTATATCTGAAGAAACTGAAGAAATGATTGGAGTATTGAAAGAAAAGAACAAAGCATTGGCTGATCAACTAAAAGTAATGAAAAGAGAACATGGACATTTCAGCACACAGATGACTGAAAATCTAGATGCATTAAGAACAACTGAGGATAAAGTAAGAGATCTAGAAAGAGAGAAACAACAACTTGAAGTCTTAGTATCTGATAAAAATGATGAAATCACAAGGTTGACTGGAATTCAACAAAACCTATCAGATCAACTAGGTTATGCACATCATGAAGCAATTCTAAAGAATGATGAGAACCAAGCATTGAGACTTGAGGTATCAAGGTTGACCGATGAACTTGAAACAGAGAAGAAATCCAAAGAAACACTGAAGAAGAGTTATGAAGCATCAAAGATGTTGGATGAGCAACTAAATACAAGAAGACCCAACAAAGATGCAGGACTCGGTTACAAAGGAAAAGACTCTACCGAGAAAGGAATTCATACTACCGAGAGAGGAGAATCATCAAAGCAAGCTGGAAATAGGAATAACATCAAAAGAAAGAAGCCTAGTTGAAACTACTATGGAAATCAAGGTCACACTGCCAACATATGCCAAATCAGAAAAGGTAAGAAACAGAATGTCACTAAGTCCAATGGTTATTGTTATAATTGCAATAAATATGGTCACACATCTAATCAATGTAGGACAAAGTCTATTAATAATTATTAGAAGGCAAAATTCAAAGGGTTTTATAGAAATTGCAATAGATATGGACATAGTACCGAGAAGTGTTGGTTTAAGCAAAAGAACTACATGTGCTCTACACACCGAGCAAACACTAGAGGTTACCGCACTTACACAGATCCTTAGCAACAATATGCAGCAATACCATGGGATTACAATACAAGGATATGGTGTGAATATTGTCGAAGATATGGACATATTAGTGCTAACTATTTTATAAGGTTTGGAATGAACAACCGAAGATCATGGAGAAATCGTGGTATGGCATGTTTTCATTGTCACAAAGTTGGACACTTGGTCGGAGATTGCAGAGATCAACCTAGAAAAGACACTGAAGAAATAAAAGAAAAATTACAGATGATTTGGAAAAAGAAGGAAATTGTGTCAAATAAAGAAAACACCTTACCTACCGAGTTAGGTGCACCTATTCCAAATTAATCGGTAAAGGTATGAAGGGACTGCATTCTCTGAAGGATAAAATCATAACAGTTCCTATTCTATTATGTACTAAATTCAAAATCTGCATAGTTAAGATGTATTAGTAAGTTTGAAATTCTATCAAAGTCTTTTGAAGCACTTTACAGGAAACTTGTCAAGTCGGTAAATGAAGGAAGCTAGGTTACTCGGTTAAAATGAAAAAAAAAGAGAGTAAATCGGTTAAAGAGGAATCGAGTGCATTTAATGTTTTTGACCTAACCCGCACGAAGCCCGATAAGGTATTTTTTGTACTTAAAAGCATTTTCGTGGTCATTTACACTTACCAAGTTTTTGAGAGAGCAGAGCAAGCAATTCCAAGGCGATCAAAACCTCATTCAAAGAAAATCCAAGGTATTTACATCAAATCTCAACGTATTGTTAAGCTAGTTTACCGATCTTATCTAGTTGCCATTATCTGCTAAGTATAAAGCGTTTGTCATTTGAAATCCTGAAACCCTAAAGACTCTTTACTATTTTTTACTTGAAATCTTAAATGGTGCCCAAGATCCAAGATCCCATAGTTGTCAAGAATGTAGAGAAGTCCTCACTGAAATACTCTTTGACTCCCAAAGTCGCCTCTGAATCAGATGACAAAATCGCCTTTTCACTCATCTCAGACAGAGTGTTGTTAGTCGAAGATGTGAGATTCTTCACCAAATGTCATGTTGAAGAACTTGGTCATGTTGAATCAAAGACACCTATGATAAACTATGTACCGATGGTAAATTAAACAACAAGTATGAACACACCAAAATCAAAGGATTAAATGAAGCCCTAACCTATCCTCATTTGTTCAAACCCCAGTGGGTCAAGTTTGTTCTAAGTAGAGTTCATGATGATTTCATGTGGCTAGAAGAGCAACCATTCAAAATAACCAAAAAAATCATTCATCTGATTACCGGTTACCCTATCTATGATCATGCCTAAGCCCAGAAGATGATATCACAGAAGGAATTGATCAGTTTAACTGGAGTAGAATCTGATTACAAAGGACTGAAACTGAACAATGTCATTGATGCAGAACTTAAGTTTTCTATTAAAGTAATTGGTTAATGTTTCTTCCAATCAGCAAGGGAAAACAGTGTACCCTGTGCAGCAGTTGGCTTAGCTTATAAAATTGTGAAAAAGGGAATGAAAATTGACTTATGTGAAGTGTTATTGAAGAACCTGTTTGAGAATCTGAATACAATTAGGAAGCCGAAGAAGAGAAACTCGGCTAACACTCTAAAGTTTGGATCACTACTGGTATGCATGTTTTTCTACTTTGAAAAATTATTTCCATCAATCGGTAAAGTAGTTTGGGAGTTACACCGACCAATCACCCATCAGATTAATGACTTCATCAAGAAGTTAGGAGATAATTTCAATGATATCATGGATGATTACTTCAGTAAATTCCAAGAGAAAATTCATAACAGGTACCTAATCCCACCCCAGCTAGTAGAGAAATACCAAAATGATATATGTTTTGAAGTTGACACCGATTACTGTTATGTGAATGTTGTGGAACTAGGGACTCAATCTTTGCCACCTATGGGTTACGAGATTGACTTTGACATCACAAAATAGAAAATTGATGCATTTCTTACATTACCAAGGCATGCTACCGAGCTAAGATATGGAACCTATGAAGAAGTAAAGGAAAAGGTAAAAATGAGCATTGTAGTACCCAAAGCTACAAAGAAGGCAACAAAGATGATTAAGGCATTGTCAGAGAAATTCGGAGAAGACTCTTCCTCTACACCTGTCAAAGGCACTCTTGCCATCACCGAAGAGGAATCAAAAGCTCAAGAGGTAGCTATAACACTGAGCACTGAATTGCCTAAGGGTAAAGTGTTAAAAAGAAAGAAACACGACACTTCAAAGGCCCTATCGACTCCTCCAACAAAGAGACCTAACACAAGAGCATCTGTAGCATCACTGAGTAAGAAACAAAAGAGTGTTACTACTCCCAAGGTAACAAAGACATACAAGAAATTTACTCAGAGACTCATTTTGGCAAAAGAGTCTAGTGATACAGAATCAGAGGATGCAAACAAATTCCAGATTGTCAAGAGCAAGAAGGTAAATACACAGAGTGTTGAAAAATTTTGTGCTAATCTGAAAGAATATGGAGGATTTGGTTCATTTAGATATGTCAAGTATGAAACTAGAAATAATGATGAGAAGAGAAAAATTGAAGAAGCTGTCATCTGCACACTTCTAAAGTTTCGGTTAGCTCCATTGGAACTAGTAAAGTCACTTCCAAATGAACTTTACTTGCATATTGATAATAGGTGGAAGTATGCAATGGACTCAGAGAAACAAATCAGAGAAAGAAGTCTAGTCCATCTCTTTCCTAATATGTCAGTAGCTGAAATAAAGGAACATCTGACAACCTACAATTCAAAGTTTCTTGTCAAACAGAGAGCCTTAAAACTGATGAATGGGCTATATATTGACGTAGAAAATGAGACAAAAGCAAAGTGGCAGGAAATCTTCAAAATCAAGGATGTCGGTGAACAAACTACAGTTGAAATTGTTGATGTCATTGAGCATGATCCTGATGTCAGTGAGCAAGGTCCTGACGCTACCGAACAAGACCCTGCTGACACTATTCAAGTAGATGAAGATGTCATGGATACAGAGGAACCAGAGCAGGAAATGATAGAAGGCACTACATATGCAAAACTTGTATCTAGTGAATCCATTTTAGAACAAGTTTAGCCTTATCCCCCAGTCAATCAACTTGTCTCTACCGAAACTCCTCAGGGTACAACACAAGGCACCGAAGGTCACAAGTCTATAGCAAGAGAAGATACTACTCTAGAACAGACCTCACAAGCACCTTCGAGCATTGAAAATGTTGCAGCTGAGACACCCAGTACCAAGACACCAAAAGACACCACAGTGGCTACAGGAACTGACCAAAGTGTTGTCTCTATGGAGCAACCTACCGAGGGTCAGCAAGCCTCCCAAGCTATTGTCTTGGTCCAACTGGCCAAAGGTAAAGAAAAGAAAGTGAAAAATCATAGTTTCAAAGTTGATTTGTCTAAACCAATACTATTGCCCAATGTGGATATATCAAAATTAAAGGGGCAAGCACTCATTGATTTTGGTGAACTGTGCAAAGCAAAGGCCGAACAAGAAAAACAGATGGCCATACAAAAGAAGAATAAAGTACTTCAGAAGGTTAAGACACTGCTATCAGATATGCTACCTACAGCTACAGTGTCAACCGATGCAGCCATCCATATTCAACTGGATGAACTCCTTAATCAAATAGAAACATCTAGAGTTGATGCATCTGAGTATTTAAGCAAGCTAAAAGACAAGGAGCTCACTGCAAAAATGATAGAAGAGGTACAAAAAGCTCTAGCCATTGGGAAAGTCAAACTTGTAAAATTTATTGCTGAGTTGACTCCTCAACTGAGGCACATTCATTATTTATTTTAGAAACTCTGCACATTTTCTTTATTCATTAAAGACATTAAGAATAAAATAGAGACAATTGAGAAAGAGATCACCGATCTCTCAAGAAAGTTGACCACAGAGCCAAATTCAATTTAGAATTTTTATACAAGGTTACAACAGCTCATGACTCAACAATTGGACTTAAGAAATGAGGAACACAAGATCAGGATGGACATAATGACACTTCAGACATTATTCCTTCCACATCTTTCATCAATCCAAGAACAGATCAACCGAGCCACATACTTGTCTACTACACAAGAAGGAAGCACTCTTGATGGCTTAATATCACTATTGGCTGATATTCAAGCGCAAAATTATTTAATGGGAAGTGTAAAGGATGCACTCTTTGTCACTATCACCGACGCTCGGAACAAGTACAAATCCATTTTTGACCAGTTACCGCCCCCGGATGGAAATTAAGTTTTTGATGTTTGTCAAAAAGGGGGAGTGATACAATATATTTGGGGAGTGATACAATATATCTAGGGAGTGATACAGTTTTGATACAGTATTCAGAGTATAGTATACAAGGGGAGTATACTGAGCAAAATAAGCAAAGTATCCAAGAGCAGTATACAGAACAATAAGCAAAGCACACAAGAACAGAACTGAGCATGCAAAATCAGAGTTATGTATAATATAATGACAAGGGGAGTATATCTGAATATATTATTTTATTAACTATTGTATATACTGTCAGTATAGTCATTTTGCAAAGTATATAGATTTTTGAGTTATAACATTGAAAGTAGTTTTTGTCAAACATCTCAACTAATGTCAAAAGGGGAGATTGTTACTACTTATCAGATTGCCATTAGTTTTATGTCAAAGTTATACTATATACTCTAGTCGATTACTATTACCAAAATATTCAGTCGGTATGCACAGTCTAGTCGGTTACAGAAGAAAGCTGTCACAGAATGCAGTATACATCGAGCTGTCTACCGAGTATCTTTTCATGTCTACCGAGCAACAAAGATGACACACCGAGTTGATATACACCAAGTTATACGTGTTACCAGATTCATTTAACTTGGACATGCATATGAAAACATGTTACAAGATCGAGGCACATCTAACCGTTATCACATTGGAAATTGCACTAGAAGATTGTGTATGATTTCGAGGTCATCTAACCAATGAAATATTTTACATGGTTATAAATCGTGTTTGTAAGATCGAAGCAATGAATTGGATCACCATCTTAAGAGATCTATTTATATAGCATGAGTTAAGGGTGTATGTATGAGTGTAAGAAGACTGTTACAGAGACACAGAGGTCACTGAGAAGGTTTTCAGAGAACAGTCGAAGAACAGAGTAAACAAAAGGGTTTACCGAGTTACTATATGGGTTACCGAGGTATGCTATAAGCAAGGTAATCTATTCTAAGCATATAGAATCTGCTATAACATTTTAGATGTAAAGTTGCAGATATTTGTAATGATTTTATTGTAATATTGTGAAGTTGAAAGAGAAACCTTTAACAGGGTAAAAGACTCTAATCAAGTCTATAAATTATAAAGCCTCTAACCAGGTGCAACATTTAGATTAAGTGTTGTAAAATCCTTTAGCAAGGTAGATCTAACAGATCTTGTTACTCCTAACAGGGTAAGCTATCAGAAATAGCTAATATGTAGCTCTAACCGAGCACTCTTTATTATTGCAGTAGTGAAGTTGTGGGTGCCATCCCCACCGCAGTTTTTCTCTCTAACCAAGAGTTTTTGCGTAATCAAAATATATGTGTTATGGAGTGAATTATGTATGATTGTTATCTATTTGTTTTAGCTTTATTTTATGTTACTGAACTATTCGGTTTATGCATAACAGTAAAGTTATTATTCAGGAAAAGTTTTGGAGTACTGATTCACCCCTCCCCTCTCAGTACATTAGCTTTCCATATTGGGCCTAACAAGGGAGTCTTTTTCTGCACACGAGTTTGCAATCACATGGGGTTTCTTGCTAGGTTTCTTATCAATTATCAGTCAAATTTTTAGCCAAGTACCATATTTTCAACTAATCACAAAATTTCTAATCTACTTCATATTTTTATACCAACTTTGAAAACTCGAAGACATCTTTTAGACTCTCTTTTCTTCTTTTTTTAAACCTCTCTTACAGGCTTCATCAATTAACACATTTAATCCAGTAATGGGTATTAATTAAAAGATCAGATCAAACATGGCTTTTTCCAATGTTGCACCATGTTTATGATGCAAACTTATCTAGCTAATTTAAATAATGGATTTGCATAGTGGATGCAAAGCAGTTTCTATATTGACATCAATGTTAATACTCTGCTCCTTTACTGGCCATTTCATCAGTCAAAGATCATAAGAAAAATTTAATGAATGATATACACTTGTACACCATGTAAATACTATAGTTTACATCATCAATATACAGAGTTCTGAAAACCATTTAAATCATCAAAACCCAAAACAGACTAAAACCATATACAAGAACTTGAAGATTCACATTAGGAACACAAAACACTTCCATCAAGAGTTACAAACAATTTTTTTGAAATAATGCTAATCCATGGTTGCTACCATTTTCCTTCTGAGGTAGAAGAATAGTTATCATGGCTTTACACATATATATGCACCCACATCCAAGAGATGTGAGACAGAATTTTCTTATTAGTTCTTTGTGTACAACTATGCTTCTCAGATGGTAAAGAAATTGAGAACAAAAGGCAGGTTACAGAAATAGCTTGTGACCATGAAGCGAAAAAGGGAGAAATAGAAAGTGAATTACCATTGAAAAAATTACTTCCAGAAGCTACATTTATATGGTTAAAATAATCTGAAACTGGCCTCCATTGCAAGGTTTGTAGTATTGTACAACACCATGTATTTTTGAGTTTTTCTTATATAAAAATATAGCACAATACAAAATTTAGAGAATAGGGGACTATTTGGGCTACCTAATATTGCATTCCTCCAATTCCTAACAACCTTTGGTTCTGAAAGCCTTATGATCCTTTGGTACATTGTTAAGTGACCTTGAAATCTTCAGGCAAAAAGTTCTAAATTTTGATATAACCATATGTTGTGCATTGAGTACATAATATTCATTTTGTATTTGCATCTATTGCTAGACCCCTGAGACCTTTCGAGTCTAGTCAAAAGTGTGTACCATAGTGTACTTCTCTTCTTTAGTGGATCCCTTAATGCAATTTATTAGATAGCTATTTTCAAATTTTTCATTATTCATGTCTTTATTCATGGGAAAGGTCTTTTTATAGTGTTCATCATGCTAGGACTCAAGATAACATCAAGAAATTTGAACATTAACCTGCATGTAGCCTCATTAGCTAACTATTTTTTAAATTTTGCATTATTTGTGTCTCTCTTCATGGGAAAGGGATTTGCATAGTGTTCATCATGTTGGGACTCAAGAAAACATCATGAAATGTGCATGATGGTCCTGCATGATATAGGGACTTTGAGGTTGATCTTAAGTTATTTTTTTAGGTGTAGGTTATTATCTTCATATTCTTTGTTCACTATGCTATTTTGTTCTTTATTAATTTTTTAGGTTGTCTTCAATGCTAAGAAAGGATTCTATTATCCTTGTGGACTTTCACCTTACTATTCACTGCCCTCTATTTGAACACTTAACACTAACTTAGCCAAATCACTGTCAAAACATATAACATTTTTAAAAAATACCATTTCATGGATTGTCATTGTAATATTTGTTGCTATTGGTATACACTTTCATTATCACTATCATTAGCTTTTGTTATGGACTATGATAGTCATTCTTGTGCTCATGATATGTGTTTATGACTGTCTTTGCAAGGTTATTATAGTCATCATCTTTTTGGACCCCATGCATTTCTATCAATCATCAAACATACTTTTCCAAAGTCAGACATACTTCTCCTTATTCAATTCTTTACTGATTTGATGCCTTTGTTGATTGCATTAGATGAAACTATAGCTATGTTTTCCAAAAATGAAAATATCTCTCTATTTTCAATTAGATTAAAAGCTTACAAATCTTCTTGTTCATGGTCTTTACATTTATGAAATCTTGGATCCTTTGACAGAAGGATTTCCATGAACTTTTGTCCTATAATATTCATGACAAAATAATGATTGTTACTTCTTTTGTGACTATATCTCTTTCTTTTCATGGCTGGGACTAAATAGATTATCTTCATTTTGCTGCTAATACTTAGTCTTCTATTGCAAACCTTGTTCTTTATTTAAAATCCATGATAACTATTACTTGTTTTCTCACAGTGACGTCCTTTGTAGAATGATTCCACTTTGGTGATTCCTATCTTGCTACTATCTACTTGTCTCAAATGACTCTTGAGACTGTTATATTATCTATGCATTTCTCTATTTTTAAACATGTTATTGACCTCCTTACTTTGGATTTGTCCTTTTCTATGTAGGTTGTGATATTCTTTTCGTATTGGGCTGCTATCTTGTAAAGATTTGCCTCTTAACAGCAAAATCACTATCATGTAACCCTATTAACAGCTATCATTATCTTTACAACATAATCCTCGCATGTGTCACAATTTACTATCTCTATGTTAGGCTTATTCTAGTAATCTATGTACAAATGTCTTTGTTTGGACTGTAATTTGTTGAAGATGACAAGGATTGCTCATATACTCTTTGAATGCATTGTCTTTGTTTGTTTTCCTTGACTTTAAGGATTTCTCTTGTCTTATTGAATCTCATTGTTATTGCTTCAAATATCACCGCTTTATATATTTTTTGAGCATTGTTTCCTTTTATATCTCTTAGTCGACTTTACCCTATTATTATCTCATCATAAGGTTGGCCCTTATTAGCTTTCTATTTTTTCCTTACTGTCTTCAAAACAGGGCATAGTCTTGGCTTTTAGGGTGAAACCATGTTTTATGACAAAGACTATCATATCCTATTTCCTTGGCACCTTTGATTGAGACACCTTGTGTTGTCACAATTTTCTATCTAACTTGAAATCCATTGTCATGCTACTCTGATTTGATTTAACTGCAAATGTTGAGCTCACTATTCTATCTTGTGGCTTGATCATAATATATGGGGTCTTCTTTATTTTTGTTATTGTGCCATGACCATTCTTTGCTTTGTTTAGACTACTACAATAATGTTCTTTAATGGACTGTTATCACTTGTTTTCACATTTGTCCCGAGTCTTAATGATTGTCCTTTGTTGTGTATAGATAGTGATATGCTTCTTCATGGCTTTAAACATTCTATTGCAAAACTTCACTAAAATTAGAGGCATTAATGCTTCTTGACTATGGGCCAATAAATTTGTCTATTCACTATTTTAGAAGATTGTGGTCTTTCCATGAGCCATAACTGTGATTTTGTTGTTCATAACTTGAACACAAGCTCACTGTATTGTCTTGGTGGCAGCCCTTCATAAAACCTTTCTTCTATTATAGTTTTGTTATGTGGCATTGAAAAATTATTTGACCACTTTGTTCTTGTGTATACCTAGATCACAAAATGGTGTGCAATTTCTCTCTCTTCGTATGGAACATATATCCAACCATTTATATTTGACTTTCTTTTGAAAATAAATATATTTTTTTTTACATTTGTGGCTTGTCATCACTACTACAAGTTGTATCTTTTTTCCTTGAGACTGTCTTTGAACTTCTTATACCCACTGTTTGAAAGTTTTGAGGTCTGGTCATTCTCTCTTCCTTTATCTTGTATACTGCATCTATGAAAATTCTTTCTTTTTCATTGCATTTATTCTCTATTGCATCTATGATTGTTCTATCTTTTTAATTAGATAAAATTATCCTATAACCTTTTGTGTTAGAATACATATTGTACAAACTATAGCAAGATAAACCATTACACATCCAACTAGGCAATTATATATCAATATAAAGCACCTATTCATCATGTATAAGAATATTATATATGGCTACAATGAACTAGAAGTTGTAATAATTCTTGTGATTATATTAAGGATGAGAATTTTAACTGGTTTTCCTTGCTAGAAAGAAACTGGTCAATTCCCCCTTCTAGAGGTCAAATACAATTACATTTATAACTAAGGAAGACCCCACTACCATTAAGATCAATTGCAAAAATTCATTAAATATGGCTTACACATTTCATAGTTTCTTTGAGGTATTGTTGACTAGGAAGGTGTCAAGTAGAATGAGACTCTTTGGTTCAACTGGAGTTAGTGATCAAGTTGTGTTGGAAACCTTATGATAAAGTTCCCACTTAGGTAGAGAAAATGATGTTGGTAACGATCTATAAGAACCATTCTAGGTGACATTGATTTGGGTCACATCATCTATTTTTTGAAGAGAAAGGTTAGTATGCAAGCTGCTGATGTGCTTGGATTATACTTTTCCCCTCTTAATATCCATGGGCCAAAAAAGTTCTCACAAATTTTAGGTAGTGCTGAACATGAGATGTGTTGCAAACCTTTTGATTGAGTGCCTACCTGGGAATTACCATTTAGGTTGGTGCCAATTTTTGGGAGCAAGTCTTCAAGTAATGATTTGGAAATACAAAACCCAATCTACATTGCAATGATCTCCAAGATCAAGATTAGTGTACAAGCATCTGAGATTGTGCTTAGATCTCATGCTATTCATCTTAATCCACATAGGACCAAATTGATGTCACTAATTTCAAAAGATAACATACTTTGATTGATTCTTTAGAGATTTTTCCATGTGACTTATGAATGATAGTGATTCGTTAGATGATACTCTTCTTTGATAACTATTTCTTTTCTTTCTTCAGTGTCTGTTAAGGGTTCATCATTTCTTGATTAGTGGTCATGGTTCAATTGTCTCTAAAGTGTTTTTTCATGAAGAACTATATTCATCAGAGATTAGTGCATATGTTTTGGACCCAGGCATTGCCATACTAAGAAGATATTAAAAATCACAATAAGGGTCCATTTTATTTCCAGCTCCTTATGTGTGGTTTAATTAAATCACTTAGCTCTTGAAATGAGCGGGTTTGTTCTTTACTCTCTTTATAGGACTAGTATGTTTTAATTATTCACTTTCCTCTTGAAATGAATAGTTTGGTTTTTTTAACTCATTATAGGACTACAATATAGCCATGAAATTCATGTTTAGTAGACTGCAATATTTTGATTAGTATTTGAACAGAGGCACTCAATCATAGTAATTTTGATAGAGCTTTATTTATTTTTAATATATTTACCCAGATTCGGCTATATTTGACCAGATTTTGTGGCTAGGTTAGAGAAATGCATTCATAATGAATTTATAACTTTTATATTTATTCATTTCTTCAGATTGTCTTTTACTCACATATATTTGAAAATATTTTACTTAGCTGATGTTTTTCATGTTTTGTTGCTTAATCTTGATGTTTAAATCTAAGAGGGTATGCTGATGATACAAAGGATTACATAAATATTATGTTGGATGTCAAGAAAAATCATCTTTTTTAAATGGGTGTCGTGTTGACAACAACTACTCTTATTATCAGCTTATTAGTTGTTGAGGTCTAGTCATTCTCTCTTCCTTTATCTTGTATACTGCATCTATGAAAATTCTTTCTTTTTCATTGCATTTATTCTCTATTGCATCTATGATTGTTCTATCTTTTTAATTAGATAAAATTATCCTATAACCTTTTGTGTTAGAATACTTATTGTACAAACTATAGCAAGATAAACCATTACACATCCAACTAGGCAATTATATATCAATATAAAGCACCTATTCATCATGTATAAGAATATTATATATGGCTACAATGAACTAGAAGTTGTAATAATTCTTGTGATTATATTAAGGATGAGAATTTTAACTGGTTTTCCTTGCTGGAAAGAAACTGGTCAATTCTCCCTTCTAGAGGTCAAATACAATTACATCTTCTTATATTAAGGATGAGAATTTTAAATGGGTGGGCATGAACATCAGAATTTCATTTTTTGATAATGGCTTTCCACAATGGTTGCAGGTTGTTATTGGTAGTACAATAAGTTGTATATTCCTTGACATTGCAGCAATTGCATGGTTTAAACATAAATAATTAGTGTAAACAACATCTTCTTATGTTGTAATTACATGGTATTCCAAGGACGTCATGTAATTGTTATTATTTTAAAATTTTATACTCAAAGCTTAGGGTTTACTACTTATGTATGTCTAATACATGGTACTTGTTCATCAGTCATTACTTCAATTTTCTATTAAATTATGAGAAGTTAACAAGAAAACCCATTAATGTTTTGTTGAGGGATCAACATCTATACTGAATTGTAAAGCTATGTTTTAGATAGTGAAATCTTTATAAATGAATGGTTTGCAAGCAAAGTTTACTTTTATAGGTTGAAGGATATAGTTGAAATGCAGCTTAAGAACCTTTTAATAGGCACAAGTAACCTACTCCATGCTTATGATATATATTTGCACTATATTTTTTATTGCAGATTGCCTTTATTTATCATGATATTGAATCAATCTTTTAATTCTAGCATGTTGTAGCTTGTTCATATATGTAATATTTTTATTTACTTTTATGTTCTAGTTCAAGTTTAATATTATGTTATCTTTGCATTATAAAATTTATGATATTTAATAAATTATTCATATCATGACTATATTTACTACCAATTAATAGAAACCAGTAAATAAAAATGACTAAATATACTACCAATGGACGAAAATCGATGAATAAAAATGACTAAATTTACTACTAATGGACAATTAATGATGAGAATTAATATACTACCATATGATGACAATTAATGATTACAATGACTAAATTAATGATTAAATATATGACTAAAGTAATGGCTAAATAAATGACTACCATGACTAAATAAATGACTAGTTAACAACAATCAATGATTAAATCAATGACTAAATATATGACTAAATAAATGATTAAATTAATCACTACAATTAATAAATAAATGACCAATTAACAATAATCAATGACTAAATTAATGACTAAATCAATGACTAAATCAATGACCAAATCAATGACTAAATCAGTGACCAAAATAATGACTAAATCAATGACCAAATTGATCAATCAAAATAACAAATAAATGACTAAAATAGTTTAGTCATAAATTTAGTCACGTGATTAATCACTGGCAATAAACTACAAATGGTCACGTGATCAAATTTAGTCATTTATATGCAATTTTTGGTAGTTTTTTGAGTCATATATTGTTGTTTTTGTACTAGTGCTCCAAATATTCTTGTCTTAGATTATGTTGGATTTCGTCTATGGAAGGCATCCTATTGGTGTTTGTTCCTAATGTTGTAGGTCTTCTACCTTGTGGTTGTTGATATGTGGATAGATCCATATTCCAAGTGGCATTGACCAAGGGGTCATTGTCGAATCCATCTTATCTTTTTGCGATCTTGTTAATGGCATCAATGTATCTCAAAAGTGATATTGACTCTCTATGACTCACTATGACTATCTAAAATGCAAATGGTAGACTAAGATGAATGCAATACTTATGCAAGGATTAGCTATGTATGCCATCTAAAAATGATGACACTCTAATGATGACTCTGACGAGGAATTGGGCTATCTATAATATTTTTTTCAATAAATTGTAGAAATTCTTCTTGTTCTCTTTGTTCCTTGATTTCTTTTTCTAATTTTATATCAAGGTGGATAGATTTTTGAATTTCATCATCTATAACAGCTTTGACTTCCTCATATTGGAGAAGATAAATTCTCACTTCCCAAGAAAGATTATCCAAACCATAAATTATTTCTAATTGATCATCGTCTGGCCCAAGGTTGGGTTATTCAAATGGGAAATCCCCATTGCCTTTTAAACTCATGCAAATGATATTCTCTTAATATTTTTAATGAGTGATGAACCTAAATACAGACTATGCAAGGGTTAACCTTGAAACTAAGTTGGTAGATGTGGATTCCAATGCAACCTATTGTGATATGCATGAGAAAAGTGGATCCTAAGATGAACTTAGATGATGATAATGCAACAACTAAATGGATGCAATTTTGACAAAGATTGAAGCTTTTCTATATGAAGTGAGGACTTGTGCAATATGAGGACACTAAAGAAACTATGCATGGACTAAATGCCTAGGACCTAAGATCACAAAACGTATAATATTCTCCATTTTTCTAAATGTGACAATGTTTGATTTTGATTTTGATTTTGATTTTGATGTTGATTTTGATACTTGATTTTGGTGTAGGTGATTGATCTTTTTGAAAATTTTGCAAAGGAACAGTACCAAAGCAAGAAAAACAATCAGACATAATCAGAGAGAGCAATGTTTAAAGGTTCTTTTCAAAACCTTGTGGATATTGGGATCTTTTCCAAACCCCATTTTGTTTTCAATAAATAATGGCCAAACAATTACACATCAATCAAACTCTCCTAAGGTCAAAAGGTTGTGAATAATGTCACATACCACATCTTTATACTTTGTCAACTCAAATAGCCCTATCACACCCTAGGGTGCGCCCATTTTTTTGCCTTTTTTCAGAAATTAAACTAAAGATAATTGCTCCTCAATTGGCTCGTTATCTTGGGAGATGTATGGTGAGTATCTTGGGGGTGGATTCTTCCCCACCCTTGCACTGTGATATTATAAGTGTCTGGTTACTGACTTAGGTTGGTTTTTATGCCTATGGTTTGTAGAAAGGGTTTTGTTCGGGGTGTCAAAGATAAAATCTCTGAGGAGGCTTCCCAACCTTTAGAACAAAGGCTTTTCATATCTTAAAGATACTGGAGGAAGGCTATCAATGAAAAACTATCCTTGGACATGATTTTCATCACATCCACATTTTATTATAATGGGTTGTGTTTATGGTAAAAATGGAAACAACAATATTGAAAGACTAAATGAATTCAACCACAAAACCCTAGCCTAACAACAACAAAGATCCACCATAACATATGAATATTACCTAAGACAATGTAAATCAATGAAATCACAAAGATTATACCATCACATGTCCATTAGGGTTTGAATCTCCATTCTGCCTATCTTCATTGATCTTGCTTGATATATTTTCTCTCAGATTTTATGTGTGCACAAGAGCTCAACAAAGAACAAAAATGTGGTTTTTAGTAGGCTTGATCGCATATGAAAGTTTGAAAATGTAATAGAGGAGAGGATTGATAATGAAGGAAGCGTCTCCTTATATAGAAGACACTGTAAGAAATGGAGGGATAAGATTAAGAGGTGTAAAAATAAATGGTCGGCTAGGATTAAAGGGTAGGTAGATGAAAATAAGAAAATAATGAGAGGGTAGGTAGTTTAGGAATTAAGAGATGAATGACATGTGTCATGGGTAAAAAAGGCTAATGAATTAATTAAATAAATAAAGATTTATTTAATTAATAGAAGAAGTGGGATCAATTAAATAAATAAAATATTTATTTAATTTAGGAAAAAGGATAATTTAAATAAATAAAAGTATTTATTTAAATGAGGAAAGAGGATAGAAGAGGATAAATGAATTAATTAAATAAATAAATTTATTCAATTAATAGAAGAATTAGGATAAATAATTAAATAAATGAAAATATTTATTTAATTAGATAGGACAATTTTAGGTGTCTACATTTTGCCCCTCTTTGAGACAATGCAGCTTGTCGCGTTGTTTCAAAGAAGATAAGATAAACTGATACAAAATTGCTCCAAGATGAGAAATATATGCCCCCTCAAGAGATTGGATGAATTGTTTGAAAAAAGATCACAGACAATCTCTCAATAAGAAAGAAAGGCTAGAAAGGACTGACAAGATGGGATAGAGTGATAGAGTCATGGGATAAAGAAGACTGGGGCTAGGGTAGTCTATAAGATAGACTACGAGGTAAAACATCCTCATTTTCATCCACACACCTAAGAGATCATAGTGTAGAGAGAGCACAGAGCAGTCAGCATTCTGCAATGATGGCATTGGTGCTTAGATTCGACCGTGTTTTCCAATAAGAGGCCAATAGATGCAAGAGAGCCGGTGAGTACCACAAAATCTCCTTTTACATTGTTGCAATAATTGTTGTCATAAATGCATGTCAGGTAGGTCAATAAATGCATATTAGGTATGTCGTAGAAACTTGTCAAGTGAGGCAAAAGATGATAAGGCACATCTGCATTGGTGCCAGGCGCCTCTATGTTGGTACCAAGCGTGTCTGGGTAAGTTAGGCATGTCTATGTTGAGTGTAAACACGCCTATGGCTCTAAAAGCATCTATGTCAAATGCAAGCATGTTTGTGTTATGAATGCGCACTTATGTCTTCAAGGTCAAATTGGCAGTTTTGTGATAAACATACATTGTTGAATGGATAAGCTACTGAGAGGATACACTCAAACAGGTCCTCTAGGGAAGACTAAGATAACAGATAGGGATAGGATTGATAATTCTATGATAGAACATACATTCCCAATTAGGAAACTACTCAAGAAGAAGCCCTAGGATAGGATAGGATAGAGCAAGGCACTTTATGATGAACATGGAGTACCATAGAAATTGACAATTCTATGATAGAACATACGTTGTCAATTGGATTAGGCTGAAATTTACAGTTTTGTGATAGAACATGCGTTGTCAATTGGATAAGCTACTCAAGAGGATACACTCAAGTAGGTGCCCTAAAAGATAAGGATAAAGCAACACTTTGTGATGAACAGGGAGTAATGCTAGGATAGAGTGCCATATGATACACATAAGCACTAGGATAAAAAAAGTAGCACTTTGTGATGAACATGGATTACCACTAGGATAGAGTGCCATATGACAGATATAAGCACTAGGATAAAAAAGCAACACTTTGTGATGAATAGGGAGTACTAATAGGATAGAGTGCCATATGATAAATATAAGCACAAGGATAAAAAAAAGTAGCACTTTGTGATGAACAAGGAGTACTACTAGGATTGACACAGTTGATTTTCCTAACTGCAGGAGGACCTACCTATGTTGGAGTCACGAGAGAGATTCTCTTTGACTCAAAGGTTACGAGCAGAGCTGACATTTAAGGATAAAGCAGTAGTGGAGGCCATGGACTTGTGATACATTATGTATATGCCTAAGTTTCAGGTGAACATGGGATTGTTAACTGCATTAGTTGAGAGATGGCACTCAAAGACATGCACTTTTCATTTGTCGATGGGTGAGATGACAGTCACCTTAGACGATGTGTACAGGATACTGTGGATACTGATCAATGGGGAATTTGTTCCTTACGATCTAGAGGGAGGTAGGAAGGCACTAAAATGAGTGTTTCAGGATCTAGGACTGGAGATGAGGGCAGGAAATGTGGCCTGGGACACCATGACAATGATAGGATTGGCTCTAACGGTAGTGCTAGAAGGAGTGATCAATGGGTTCCTCTGTCCGGACAGGGCGATACGAGGGTTGGCTGTGGGATGGGGGAGGTCTCTGGAGACATTGGTGACTGAGCACACCAGGTTTGCATGGGGACCATGTCTGCTGGCACACTTGTATTATGAGTTGCATTAGTTTGTGTATCATGGATCAATGGGATTGGGGTGCAGAGTGACATTACTGTAGGTATGGGAATATGAGCATCTTCCAGTTTCCTGACTAATACACTTTAGAGGCAGGGGACATGGGGGCAATTATGTGCATTTGTATGATATGATTACTTCCCAGCCATAGATTGGGGAGCTAGAGTATAAGAACCGAGTAATTGATGAAGTAGATAGTGTAGTATGGAGGCCTTATCGAGATTATGAGGAGTGGGAGGATAACATAGTGGAGTTGTCATGCGTGTTCAAGAGTAGGTATCTGATTGGGCAGACACCTTATGTCATTGAGCGACAGTTGATTGATAGAGTATGTAGGCAGTTTGGCAGGATACAGCGGAAGCCATATGGCTCAGGTATGTATGCACGAACAGTGAGAGATCAGGCACATTTAGGTCCATTACATTCTTATGATCAGGTAGTGACACATATGCTAGACATGGTTCCCATGCCTTGGGATATTTGGGCAGATGTCGAGGATGCAGGGATGGATATGAAGTACAGTGCATATTGGGTAGAGCATCTATTTCCATGGCTGACAGATCCAAGGGAGTCGATAAAGGGGGATGGTGGGGATGATACTGGGGATGGTGGAGGTGATAATAGGGATGGTGGAGGTAGAGGCCGATGGTGAAGGCGAGTTGCAGTAGCAAAGAGGAAAGTGGCTTAGAGGAGAGATGGAGGAGAGGAGAGACAAGCTCATGTAGTCAGAGGTAGAGGTGGACTTCCTTTACAGGTGCTAGCAGCACAGGTTCCCAAATAGGGATAGGGACAGGGATAGGGATAGGGATAGCCACATGGATAGAGGGAGGAGGGAGGAGAGGAGGAGGATGAGCTACTATCTTTTAGAGAGATCTTCTAGGGAGAGGAAAATGAGATTCAGGACCTAGAGAGGGATGGGGCTAGACTCAGGAGACAATTGAGGGACACTAAGCAGGAGAGAGATGAGGATATTCAATGCTACATGGAGGTTGAGATAGCACTAAGGGCAGGCATGCAGGCGACAGAGGACACAGGGGCTGGATACACATATGTTCTACAAGCAGGGGAGGAGATATCCTACTAGAGAGACCTATATTATGGAGTGGTGCCACTAGATCAGTGGGCTAGGAGCTTTCAGAGACCATCACAAACTACTACAACCACTGGAGGGAGAGATAAAAGATGGGCATCTAGTGGTGGGGTCATGGGTCCTCCACCACTACTAGAGAGAGGGGGCAGAAGAGATGATATTGGGGCAGGGACTTCCAAGGCTCAGACTCTGTCAAGGCCGACTGGCTCAAAGGGAGGGAGTTCATCATAACCTTAGAGGGCTCCCTATGTATCAGTTTTGTACCATTTTTGTATGATGGTGTAGACACCTTCGAGTGATCTTGTAGCCATATGATTTTGACATCATTGTATCATGACACATGATTTTTTAGATATATATATATGAGATGATTCATCCTTGCAGAAGCTATATGCATGTGTTATATGTGATGCTTCAATGTGATGCATGTTTCTATATGATTCTTATGATATGGATGCAAATATGTACATAATGAAATGCAATATTTTTGTTCATTTATGTTTTATATGTTATGCATATGAAATGTAGATGAATATGATAATGCAAATAATTATCTGCATGATGAAAATGTAAAATGTGCTAACATGTGTTGTGTGCAGGATATGGTGCAATTTTGATATCTATATATATTCATGAAATGCTAATATGTCGTAATGCAAGTGAAAACTACATGAAATGCAAATATTTTTGGCGTGTCATTATACTCAGTCATGTAATAGCAGGCTACACGGACTCAAGAAGGATGATGGAGGTCAATCAAGAAAGGGAGATCAAACATAGAAGATATGGGAGTTAAAGAGCTTATTGTGGTATTATCATCATTGAGCTTTTATTATGGCAAATAGGTTATGACAATCGAGGTATATGTTCGACCTAGAAATTCATTGTACCTGTGTGCATGGAGATCAAACACTCGCAAACAAGGAATTCCCTAGTTCATACTAGACTTACAGTATCCTCATATCCTTGGACAAGTCCTAGCATTACTAAGAGACAATCCACATACAACAAAGAAAAATAGGTGACGATACCCCATCATTGCCTTTCTAGTCAAAGACATCCTGGAGATAAAATCTCTAGTCAGAGACATCCTGGAAAAGCTAAAAGACATGTCACCAAAAGATAAAATCAAAAGAAAACCAAGACTCGACACCAACATCCATTGTAGTCCTCAAGCTTAGTGTCTCTTGTCACTTGTATAAGTCTATTTGATTGTGGTCACAATGTTTTCATTCACAAAAGGATAGATAGCACTGAACCATAATGTTGTTTGAATCTATTGAAAGATTTGATTTGTTGAAACCCATTGTTGTTGTTGGCGTCTCATCTGAAACTGACTGAATCCATGCAACTGATACTTTATTGCAAAGAAGAAGAAACTTTATTGCGGATTGGTGATGCCAGTGTTGCTTTATTATGGATTGTGCGGGATAGACTGAAGAAAACTGGAAGAAACTGTACTCCTCAGACATGTGATGCTCTTAGTTCCACACCCATCACTAGACTTAGGATTTGCCTTAGCCACATATAGGAACTGAATTATTATGGATGGAAAGGGGTGAAAAGGAGGGATTATTATGAATGGCTAACCAATCTTAGGTAGATCAATAAGAAGCCATGATGGGAATGGGTAAGTCTATTATGCATGGATAAGTTGTGAGTGAGTGAAAACTGAAAGGATGAGATTGAATCCTGAAGGAGGGAGGAGAAATGTCTCTACACATGGTGTCGGTAACCTAGTTTTCACCATGGTACTTGCTCAAGGCACCACTGAAGTGGTTTTCACCATTGGATGAATTTATTTCTCTTTACTTTTTTTTTTTTTTCAATTTTTTTGTGTCACAAGGTGCCTGGTTGCCAGGTTTTCACCAAGTAACGATTTTTTATGTTTATGATTTTTTTTTATTTTTTTTGAATTTTTTTTTTTTTTTTTTGTCTTTTTTATATTTTATGATTTTTTTGTATTTTTGAATTAGGATATTCCGAAGAGCTATGTGTAAAACTTGTGAAGGTGCATGTTATTGATAAGATCTTCCAAAGGTTCTCCATCTAGTGTTGAAAGTTGATATGCACCTGATTCCTAAACTGTTATGATGATGTAAGGACCAAGCCAATTTGGTTTGAACTTTCCTTTCTTCTATCTATCTTGTTGATTTTTAGGATTTTCTCTGAGAACTAAGTCACCCACCTCAAATGTGTGAGGCTTTACCTTATGATTATAGTTGCATTGTTCCTTGACTGAATGATATGTTGTTCCCTTGATTGTCTTCCTTTATAAAGGAATTAAGATAGAATTACTAGCGTGTGGACTACACAGGCCCATATGTGTGTCATCTAAATAAGTTTGGGCATCCCTAATAACAAAGTCCTTCAAGGAAGTTCCATTAAAGGTATATGATGTATCACCATAAAGGAATGAATGTGTGGAACAAAAGGATGAGTGATGAAGGCTTATGATTGCGAAAAGAAGTGAAAGTATCATGACATGATAGAGACTTAGGATCAACAAGTATGCTTTTTGACTTAAAATATTAGACCTTTTGCCCCCACTTATTTTGGTATTAGGGGAGATCAACTCTTGTTTTTTTTTCTTCATAGGATTTTTATCCTTGACTTTGATTTTTGTAGAGTCCAATAGCTTTTGATTTTGATTTGGACTGAAGGGATTTTCTTTATTTTTGACTTTTAGATTTTTCTTTTCAAAGCTTGATTTTTTATCCCCATTTAGAAAGGACTTTTGTAATTCTTGTTGCTCCAAGTCTGGGAGAGGAGTAGAAATGGAACGAGTGGATGATATGGTAAAGATATGTGAGTTCTCAAGAGGGTTGGCAATACGCTCAATAGATTTTTTTTGGAACCACTCTTAGGACTATTGGTATCAAGAGATGCCTTCACCACTAGAGGAGATTTGCATTCAGACTTAGTAGCGACAACACTGGGTGGTTCACACCCAATTCCTTGAAAATTGTTTATAGATTGTTCCTTTCAACTGAATACCTTAGGAGATAGTGGGAGTTGATCAACATGAAAGATATACTCACCACATCCCATGTCTTTAATCTTGAAATTTTCTTTGATCTATTCTTGTTTTGATGTAGAAGCTTTCAAGGATTCTGGATCAACATATGCTGATGAAGGAACAACCTCTCGATTGATTGGGATTGTTATTTTTGATCTAGGTTGCAGATTGTTGCAATATATGAATGGTTTTGGATCAAATTTGACAGTCACTTCAACTCCATTGTGTGGGAACTTGATACACTGATGATATGTTGAGGGAACAACTCTCATTTCATGAATCCATGGGCATCCCAAGAGTATATTGTATGTGAGATCTAGATCAATGACTTCACAAACCACATCCTTCGTGACTAGCCCAACTCTAAGAGGTAAAGTGACTCTGCCCTTGGATGAGCATTCTTCATCATCATATGCTTTAATGATGATTACATGTGTAGAATTCATATCTCTTTCAGAATATCCTAATTTCTTAAGAGTATTCAATGTGCATATATTGAGACCTGCTCCTCCATCTACCAGGACTCATTTTATTTGGTGTTTGTGTAGGAAGGCTTCAATGTGTAAAGGTGCATTATGCAGCTAGCTTACGGAGGTGTCGTCAGCTTTGGTGAATGTAAGGCAATGTGGAACGGAAAGGTATCCCACCATGGCTTGAAACTGGTCCATGTTTAGATCAGTGGGGATAGAGGATTCTCTCAAATTTTTATCAAGGATGGCTTTATGTGCAGGGGATATGCGTTAAAGCTCAAGGATGGAGATAAGCGCGGGTGTCTTCCCTAAGTGTTCTACTAGGTCGTACTTTGGTTTGGCCGATGAGGAAATGGTGCTTTTAGTTGGGGCACCTTGCAGGGTGACTTTACCTTGTCGAGTTGTGACATTACATTTAGAGGTAGATTTAGAAGAAGGTCTAATTCCTTTTAGGACAACTTTGGCTCTTTGGGTAGAACTTTCTAGCATTTTGTCCTTTATGATAATAGTTGAAACATAGTTGTCCATCAAAATGTGATTAACAGTTGAATCATAGTTATAGGATGCTTTGGTATAGTTGGATTTCTCATCTGCGGCTTTGGCTTTTCCCTTGTTGTGTTTAGGGAATGGTTGCTTAAACATCTCATGTTCTTGATTAGATTTATGTGCTTCGATCTTAATATCACCTCTATCAATAAGATCATGTATAATGTTCTTCAACCGATGGCAATTTCTTGTTTTATGTCCCTTGCTCTTGTGATATTCGCAATACTCATCATCATTCCACCAATTTGGTTTGACTTTTGGCTCATATGGAGGATTGTCTAGAATTGTTATTATCTTTCTTGCCACTATCTTCTTAAAAGCTGACTCAAGTGGTTCTCCCAATGGGGTGTATTTCCTTCATGATTTTGAAGTTGCTTGAGTATATACTTGGTTGTTTGTACAAGAACTTGATCCTAAAAGAATGATTTTTGGTCTCACTATGTTAGCATCAACAATGCCATCATTTACTGTGATCTTGTTCTTTTTCTAAAATTGTGGCTTGTCCTTTCCTTTAGTTTAGGGTCCTCTTTATTTTCTTTGAATATCTTGATGACTCCTTGCTCAATTAAGACCTTCTTTGTTGCTAAACCTTTCTCAATAATGTCCTTGAAAGTGGACAAACAAGCTTTCCTCAAGTCATAACCAATTTCTCTATTCACATTCTTTGTAAATATCTCTACCATTTGTTTTTGTGGAATTTTTCAAGAGCATCTATTGGCTAAATTCTTCCATCTTTGTAAGAATGATGAAAATGACTCCACATATTTCTACTTGATATTGCATAAAGAGGCAACTGATATATATGTATCTATGTTATATGAGAAATATTGTATCAAATCTTCTGCTAGATCACCCCATGACTTAATTTCAGAACCTTTTCCCATAATCTTGCATTTTATCCTAAACAAGGATCTTCTTTGGCTAGGTTCCTCCTTAACCAGTTCTTTGATCAAGACTCTTCTAATCATGAGATTCTCTCCAACCTCAAAATATAAACTCACTTCTGATGCCTTCATGTTTGTTGCATCTTCTTGAATGTAACTTATTCTCCTCTCACCTGGGATGAAGAAGACTTCTCAGGACATCTATAGGCTGGTTGTCCAAGTTGATGGAAATTGTAGCACTTCATTGTGGTGAAATAGGACCCTCTTCTTGATCCACTAGACCTTCCTCTACTAGAGTTTCTAGATCCCCTTCCTCTATAGCTTCTCTTGATATTGGAATCCCCACTTTTCTCTACCAACTTAGATTCCCCTTGGGACCTTTGGTCTACTCTTCTTCCACCATAACTACCTCTATGACCTCTAGCATCTCTTCCCCTACCTCTGCCTCTGTTGCTTTGCTCTTGTTTCTTTTTACTCTTCTATTCCACCTTGAGTGCCAATTGATAGCACTTATGAACAATACTAGGACACAAAAAACTCAACTCTTCTTGAATATTCCATCTCAAGCCATTCAAGTACTTGGCTACCTTGATGCTTTCATCTTCTACCACCTTAGATCTCAAACACAACTTCTAAAATTCCTCAGTGTATTTGCTCACATCTAGTTCTCTTTGTCTTAAGTTTTACCTCCTCTTGTGCAATTGAATTTCATAGTCTTCAGGGATATAGGCTTCTTTCACCTTGGCTAGCATTCCCTTCCAAGTGGCTATTGGGTTTTTACCCTCCTTTTGCCTCTCTTCTTGGATGAACTTCCACCAAGTCAAGGTTGCTCCTCTCAATATAGATTTGGCTACCTTCACCTTTTGTGCTTCACTTATCCCATCACATTCAAAGTGGTTCTCCAATCCTTCAATCCATTCCATGACTACTTTCGGTTCCATTTTTCCACAAAAAAGTATCACTCCTTCTAGGGATTTACCTCCTAAGGCTTTGATGGCTCTAAGGAAAGGTTCTTCAGGTAGAATAGGATTTGGTCTAGGTGTGCTATCCTATTCTACTACTTCCTTACCCTTCCCTTTATTGATTTGGATTGTCACTTTCTCAGTCTTGTCTTCAACTACGTCTAGTTTGCTCTCCAACTGTTTTCAGTCTTACCCTAAGGATTCTATTATCTTCCTCTTGATCTTCTACCTTCTTGGATAACTCTACAATGGTCACCATCGTGAGGCTATTTTCTCCTACTGACTCAGTCTCTAACATGATTTGGCTTCTTCCCAAATATTAGCTTGCTCTGATACCACTTTGATGGGGAGTGGTTCTCAAAGAGATTCACACCTTGCTCAATAGGTAGTTGAATGATGTTTTAGTGGGCTCCTACCACTCTTCACTTGCCCATTAACAAGTCAAACACTCAATCTCTCTTGGAGTGCTCCCTATCAATTCATGCTCTTTAGTTGCTCAAGCATGATTGAGATTCACAAGGGTAAATCCAACCATTAAACTATCCAACTCTCCAACATGTACTTGCAGGGGTTTTAGGGGGTGTCTTATAGGTGTTTCAATTCCAATCAAATGATTCTTCAACTAGTTTTTCACCATTTTCACATCACTCCCTCTTTCTCCTATTTTCTAGGCCTAGTAGCCCTAGAGCCCTAATTAGCCCTACCTTACCAGTTTTTGGGAAATTACTCAAAATTCTCTCAAAGAACCTTCCAACTCCTTTGGTGATCCGAGTACCCTTTTGGACAAAATCTTGAATCCACTAGGGTAGACAATCTGATCAGTCCATACTGGTACGGATCCCAAAAATGGCACTTTTGAGGGGTTTTGAGTTAACAGACTTTTTCAAAAGGTTTTAATGCTTTCTTCACCCTGTCACACCTCCACCTCTTCAATGAAACTCTATCCTACATCACACTTCCATGCCAAACACTTGGCATATTCACAATTGTCCATCCCTGCAAGCAATACAACGTTTTCAATCACTTTCCTAACTGGGCTATGACTAAGTTCACTTAGAAAATGATGTAAAGTTGCTTCCAACTTTCAGGACATTAAAAAAAATATTTACACTGTACAAGGGTTTCATGACTTGAATCCCAAGGGTCATTGAGAAAAACTCAAGGGATTTCAAGTTGGAACCATGACTGGGCTCTTGAACCCTTGCTCAGGCCGAGAGCAATACAAATTTGTAAACACACTTCAAACCTGTACTAAAATAAATTACTAACACCTCCTAAGAAATAAAATAACATACACTAAGCCACCATGAAAGAACAGTAGCAACGTCAATCCATTTGGTACAGACTACTGCTATAAAATGACAAAATTACAAGGTAAAATCTAGAAATTGTCTTCAAAATCTATTCAAACTTGCTCAAAGATTTTCCAACCCCTGTACAATAATTCTCAAAGAATTTTATATGCCTATTTTGTTATAACCAACTCTTCATCAATTGCCTAACCACCGATTTGCTCAAAAATGCAAAGTTGCTCAAAAAGTTGCAAAAAGTTGTCAAGCAACAATGACAACTTTTGCTCAAATGTGCATTTTTGCATTTTATGCATTTCTACTCATACTAAACCTCCTAGGATGACTCCCTAACATCAAAATGATATTTCTAAATTCCTAATGAGGCTTTACAAGATGTTTTTCATCATAATGCAAATGTGTGCCATTTTAGGCTTATAAGGGCTCATAGGCCAAATTTGAGAAAACAAACAACCTAGGTGACAATCATCCTTCAAATGACTATCAAACACAAATGTGGACCTCTAATTAGTCCATTATTCAAACACTAATCCAAATTATAGGCTATCAGACCAAAATTCTAAAAATGCATTAAAAACTAGGTACTCCTGCACCAATGTGTGAGACTAGATGAAAATGGAAAGAGTATGTAAGACCAAGAGTTGGATGGAATGTAAATGAATCTGAGGTGTACTTGCAATGTCCAAAGTGTAAGACCAAGTATGTATGTACTAGAGTAGGGGTGACTTCCAAAGAGATGATAGATCTCTTGATGAGGTAAGTTGACCTTGACTCTAAGTAAGACCAAATGAGACCCAAAGGTGATAAACCTTGACGAGTGACCACTTAGCAAAATGTTGTTGTATCTAGTATGTTGATAAAGAAAGATGAGGAAAAGAAAGTGAATTTTTGACTCAAGTTTAGACAAATGTGAATGTAATGCAAGATGTAAAGCAATGATGAACTTTGTGAGACCCAAAGAAATAACCTAGGAAGCTCAAGAATTTTGAAACTGGTTGCTCTTGTTTGCTGGACTGTAAGTTTTTCCAATACTGAACACAGACGTGCCTGTATACTTCACAGACGCGGTTCCCCAACACAGAGTTGACCAGATATTGCACATACGTGTTTCTCAGAATCTTGTGAATGCAGTTTGCTATGATAACACAGACACGTTTCTATCCTACATAGATGTGTTTACAGGACATAGACGTGTTTCTATCAGACACAGACCAATTTTTAAAGCTTGAGTACATTTTTTCCAATTTGTGAAGTTGTTATGACCAAATCTGAATTTTTGACCATTTTTTCATGACAAGAGGATACAATATTGATGAGGACACTATGTTTGTAGGTGTCTGGACTTAAAATGACTCGAATGAAAGTGTGTTGTTTGATTTAAAAGTGTTTTGCATACACTTGAAGACACAAAAGACACAATGTTTTGATGTTTGATCTTGAATGTTTGAATGTTTAAAATAAGACAAGCACAATTATTATGGTTGGCCAGAACAATAGTTTTTGATCCCACACGGGGTTTCCCCCAAGGCTATGCTATTCAAAGTGGATACTTAGGTGCTTGACCCCACTAGCTCTACCCTCAGCACTCACTTCTCCACGACATCCAAGCACCAGTCCCCATGAAAAATCCCCGTGGCGACCTTTGTATCTCTATAAAGAACTGTATGTGTGTGGGCCACTCTAGAGGTTCGACCTCTTGCCCCAACAACTAGAAGGATTTTGACTTTCTAAAACAAAATGGTGCTAGTAAGGGCACATGCTCATGTGGCCATACATGTGGCACTTTCATCTCTATAAATACACAAGGCTCCCAGTCAGTAGGGGTTACGTCATACTATTGATCAAATAAATTTGATCAAACGAGTTTATGGGGAGACATAGTGTCGGTATGGACTAATCAGCACACATTACCCATGGATATAGTCATTTATACTGGTTTGAAAGAGGGGGGTTTTGCCTCACTACCACTTGGGACGTTCCCTCCTCACTAGTATTCCTAGTGACCACATAGGGAGGCAGGCCCTCTAAAGATAAACACAAAAGAGCTTATTGCCCAAGACATAAAAGACATTGGTTCAATTTTAGTGCACCAATTGAAGTGTTTGCTAATCTATGAAAACAAAGCAAGCAATTTTAAAATCAAATCTTTTCCAAAGTTCTTGCACCAAGATTATTAGTAGTTTTGAAATAATACCCCTCATGCAAGCACACAAGTTGGGTAAATTTTAGATCCAAAAGACTTTGTGATATGGGGGCCTTCGACAATGCATTTTTTGACAAATTCAAAGATCTGATTTTCCATGAGTTCTTTTTCATCATAAAAAACAGAGCACCCATAAAATTTCAAGACATTTCCAAAAATGTAAGAAAATCCAAAAAAGTTTCTAATTTGCTCCAAAAATTAATTTTTTATGAAAAATCATAAAAAATTCATAGAAAATGCAAAATTGATCCAAACAATCTGAATTTTTTACTAGAAAATCCTGATAGCATTCCAATCTGCATAAACAAATTTTGGCAAAAATTCCAAGCAGTTTGTGAGATATGATCAAAATAATGCAAAACCCTAATTTTTAAAGATCTGATTTTTTATGAAATATTTTGCATCCAAATTAACATCACAAAGAACTGATCTTGTATATAATTCTGAGAGCTTTCCAAAACTGTGAAACAATGCAAAAAAATCGCTCATTTTCTCTCAAAATTAATGTTTTATGAAAATGCATAAAAAATTCATAGAAAATTCAAATATGCTCCAAAAAACCTGATTTTTTTACTGATCAGTTTTGATACTGTTCTTGACCTGTAACAAAAATTTGATGCCAAAATTCTAAGCTGGTTGTGAGATCTGATCAAAATAATGAAAAACCTTAATTTTTAAAGACCCGATTTTTTAAGAAATATTTTACATCAAAATTTAAATCACAAAAAATAGACCCCCTGTAGAATTTTGAGAGCTTTCTGAAATGTATGAAAATCTGAAAAAATTGCTAATTTGCTCTCAAAATTAATTTTTTATGAAAAATCATACAAAAATTCATAGAAAATGTAAATATGCTCCAAAAAATCTGAATTTTGGATTTCAATCTCTTGACACTGTCCCAAACCTGCAAAAAAAAATTGATGCAAATATTCCAAGCCATTTGTGAAATCAGATCAGGTCTCTCCAAGATCTTAATCTTGTGTCCAAAACCCTAGCTGCACAAGGTTATTCTCCAAATTGTTTTACAAAACAACAATATAGGGTTAGAAAAACCTGCAAAAAAAAACATAGATCTAACAAAAATCCATGTCCCACAAGGCGTGCCAAAATATGTATGGTGAAAAGTGGATAATGGAACAACAATATTGAAAGACTAAATGAATTCAACCATAAAACCCTAGCCTAACAACCTTAAAGATCCACCATAACATATGAAGATTACCTAAGACAGTGTAAATCAATGAAATCACAAAGATTAGACCATCACATGTCCATTAGGGTTTGAATCTCCATTCTTCCTATCTCCATTGATCTTGCTTGATATATTTTCTCTCAGATTTTATGTGTGCACAAGAGCTCAATAAAGAACAAAAATGTGGTTGATAGTAGGCTTGATCGCATATGACAGTTTGAAAGTGTAGTTGAGGAGAGGATTGATAATGAAGGAAGCGTCTCCTTATATAGAAGACACTGTAAGAAATGGAGGGATAAGATTAAGAGGTGTAAAAATAAATGGTCGGCTAGGATTAAAGGGTAGGTAGATGAAAATAAGAAAATAATGAGAGGGTAGGTAGTGTAGGAATTAAGAGATGAATGACATGTGTCATGGGTAAAAAAGGCTAATGAATTAATTAAATAAATAAAATTTGATTAATAGGAGAAGTGGGATCAATTAAATAAATAAAATATTTATTTAATTTAGGAAAAAGGATAATTTAAATAAATAAAAGTATCTATTTAAATGAGGAAAGAGGCTAGAAGAGGATAAATGAATTAATTAAATAAATAAAGATTTATTCAATTAATAGAATAATTAGGATAAATAATTAAATAAATAGAAATATTTATTTAATTAGACTGGACAATTTTAGGTGTCTACAAGTTGGATTACTTGGCTTTAGTCGTTGCCCACTTAGGTCGTTCCCCTCTCACTGGCCTTATGGACTTCTCAGGAGGGCAAGCTTGCTAAAGGATTTATCCTATTGCAAAAATTGACAGAAATCATGAAGGGTGAGTCTGGCTTTTTGGTCACCCAGTTAAGGGGAGAGCATATGCCTATCACCTTGAAAACACAGAAAACAAGAGAGTTCTCTTTATCCCTTCATTGTAAAATTTTCTAAACTATTTTGAGATGTTGCTCCAACAAAAGCATGATGTTCATTTTAACCAACAAGGCAATGATGAGAAAATGAAAAATAGGTTTGTGTTGTTCTTTTTGAGCACCAAAGTAAGTGTTAGCTAAACTAGGTCCAACTATCCTTGCAAAAACTCATAAAAATGTTAACACATTGTGGGCTTAAAAGCCTAATTTTTTCTTTCGATTACAAAATTTGGCTTCACTGTCTATTAAAATAGAACATTACGATAGAAGAGAATCGAGAAAAGACAAAATAATGATTTTCTTTTAGCCTCTGACAAATGTGAATTAACATCTACACAATTGTGAATTATTGTGTAGACAAATGAGAATTTATATCTACACAAATGTCAATTGTCGTTTGCACAAATGTGAATTGTCTTCTGCACAAATGTGAATTAAGACATAGAAATAAAAGACAAAAGATAAAATCAATAACTTATGACATAAGATGGATCCATTATCATATTCACCATGATCTCAATGTCATCAAACATGTTGAATCTGCCCAGGTAATTCTGCACAATATGATAATATCGAGATAGGGCGACCACTTCTTCGAGGTCTTGAAACCTCTTTTCTACTCATCCACCATCAATGTGTTGTTCTTTGTCCTCTATTCTCTTTTCTCTTTCTAGAACCTAAAATTTTTAAGGTCACTCTTCCTTCCATAGGGTTAGACACATCTTATGCATTAAAAAAAAAATCTAGAATTGAAATTTTTTTATGGGTTAGCACCGCAAACGATTGAAAAGAAAAAACAACAATCAAAATTGAATTTCTGAATAAGCTCTACAATGGTGAATTAAATTTAACAAATGTGAATTGATATAAATACAAATGTGAATCGTTGTTAACACAAATGTGAATCGCTGCACATACAAATGCATAGCACTTTTCCTGCATTCGTACAGAATCTGCAAAAATCATAAAAGAAAGACATCATAAGGTTAGATTCACGTCGGGTTCGCCATTATTTCTTAGGGGTAAATTCAGTCATAAATAACATAATCATATTATAAGAGTGAATCAAAACTCTAATCTAATTAGAAATACTCATAAATGACAATGAAATAATGCTAAATCAATTGAATAATGAAAGAAACTAATTTAAACTCCCTCAATTGATGTAACAAGGCTTCCGTTTCTCTACTCTGAATTGTGTATGTAGGTGGCTCTCAGGTGTTGCACTAGGATTCCTACATAAGATAGACAATTTCTTTGAAGATTATAATTTTGTGATTCTAGCCTGAATTGAGAGATTGATTTGGTATTTATAGATTTTCAAATGAGATGGGGGGATATTTGGAATTGAAGTGTTTATTGATAGACAACTGATTTTGATTGATCAGTTAAGTAAATTGATTGATATGTTAACATAATAGATTGATATGTTAACTCAATTGATTTGACATATGACTCCATTGATTATCCAGTTGACTGGATTGATTGATTAGATGACTGAATTGATGAATTAGAAGACTGGTTATATTGATTAGTCAAAAAAGTTGATTTGGAGTGAAAAGGGGATATTAAAGAGTTAACTGAGTTAACTGATTAGTTAGCTGATTTGATCAATCAATCATGATTTTCAACATGTGTTGTAGGAGATTGATTTGAATTTGAATTTGAATTTAGATTTTCGAATGCTGAAATGTACATCAGATTTATTGAAATTCATTGAAATTAGAATTTGGTGAAATATGAATTAGATGAAATGAGTTGAAATTCGAATTTGGGGAATTGGAAGAATAAGTTAATTAATTAAATAATTTAAATAAAATTATTTAATCATTGGAAATGTGATTAATTAAATAATAAATATTATTTAACTAAAGAAAATAATCGTAACTAATTAAATAAATAATATTTAATTAATATTTGAAAGGGGGTTAAATGATTAATTGATCGAGAATTGATAGAAATTGAATGATTAATAACATTGAAGGTGATGAATGAATTAGTTCAAAGGAATAATTAGTTTAATTAAATAATTAAACAATTACTTAACTAACTAGGATGAATAATTAGTGTGTGATTAATGAGACATTTTTAGGTGTCTACATCTAAAAGTAAAAATCACAATAACTCACACTATTTCAAGCATGGAAACACTTCTTGACATCTAGTTGCACATAATTAAGAAGATAAATATACATTTTACACAATACTCTACACATAGGCACATCCTTAAGAAGCCTCATGTCATACACCTATATGAGGAAATTTTGAATAAACTTCCTTCAAGACCGAATAGAATCAAGAGAATCTTGAAATTACCATAAATCTATATCCTATAATCTCAAAGGAAGGCAAGATTTACAGTATTCAAACTTCTCAATCCCTACCACACTTTCACTATGCTACTCTGATATAAACATTCACACATCTTCATCCAATAAAGTTGTCCAAAGGCACTTTAATCCATTAATTATGCATGATATATATGCATAAGCACTCATTGAAGATATGAAATCAATAGTTTCTTTTGCATTTATCTATTTCATATATTACAAATTCCTCAAATTGAAGGCACTTCTATCTAACTTTCATAAAATCTCAAAAAGTCACCAGTATATTTCATCCCATTAACATGTTTCATTTACTCAACTAATATTAGCATTACCTAATTGTTCACTAAGTCTAGTGCACTTCTATGTGGTGTCCTCCCTCGCACACACTATCAGAGGTTCATAGTAAACATGATAGAGACTACACTCAACACAAAACAAGGGTCCACAATACTCAACATACGGAATGACCACTATAACAACAAAAGAGAAGCTCAAAAAGGAAAGATAATCAAATTCACGTTAAATCACAAAATATTTCCAACAAAATCAACAGGGAATAAAGTGTGACAAGCGCCACCATAAAGAACAAAATAGATGAGAAAGGAATAAAGAAATCCAAAAATCAAATTAACTCCAATGATGCTTTACACAAATCACAAATAACTGAAGGAAAAATAGCCAACTCATCCAAGTCCACATCACGAGATGACCAATATTAGTCACACCAAAGGGAGTATTCACTACACAACACCTGAGAGTGAAATGCCTTGAATGTGTTAGAGAGTGTGCACCGGACATTTAAAATCATAAATTTATTTATATATCCATATTCCTTTTTGTTGGCATGATTAGCATAACTGATGAAGATGAGATGATGGTGGATGACTATACCAGTAGATGATGATGACGTGAGTAGTTATTTGTGTTGTCATTGATGGAAACTAGGTTCAACTGATGTTTAATGATGTTTACAGTTGGTTTATGGTGATTGATTTACTGCCTAAGTGATTTGGTCTACCAGATTTAGAATTTATAAGTATGACAGGGTTTACCAGCAGGACTGAGAATTAGGACTTCAACTGGTAAAAGAAAAGATTTTGATGGAATCGGTAAATCATGATGGTTGGAGACTTGTGGTTTGAGACATAAGCTTTTATGATGGATTTGTGTATGTGACCAGAACCGCATCCTATGTTGACTACCAGAAGGCATGTTTTGAATTTCTGATGGAGTTGTGCTAAGGTTTTAGAAGGGTTTTAGGACCAATGATGAATTCACTCAATCGATAATGATTTCTATTGTGATGGTGATTGGCAGTGAGTCTACATGAAGTTGGTAACATGGCACAACCCACATGAAAGATTTAATTATTGTTTTGGTGCGATTCAAAGAAGAATTTCTTGGGAAACAACGAAACGCTTAGTAGAGTGTTTTGAGGATACAGATCAGATTTCAATGATGGGTTACAATCAACCAATGATTGATATTGCATTGTAATTTTTTGTAATGATATGTATAATGATCTGTGATGATCTCTTATGATTTGAATTGTAAAGTCATGATATAATTAGGTTTTATGGCCAACCTAGTTGAGATGACTATTTAGGGTGACACAACTAATGTTTCATGTGTCGATGGCATTAGGAGAATGAGTTAAGTCATCCCAAAGAAGATAGAGACATTTCTGAGTGTTGCAGACTATGAAGCATAACTGGATCTGATCTAGAAAGATGAAAGTGCAAAGTAACAGATCATTTTTCACTATTGCTCTCTAACAATTGCAACAACATAAATCCCTTAACCGGGTAGGTCCTAACAGGCCTTTTCCATCTAAGTCTCCTAACAGGGTAGCTCACAAAAGGGTGTTTAAATCCTCTAACCAGTTTTATCCTAATAGATCATTAAGCTCCTAGCTGGAGTGATAGGTAAATCCCTTAACCGGGTGACTCCAAACCGAGCGTATTGTAAGCTCCTAACAGGGTGTAATTCGAAAGAGTACAAATTATTGTGGGTACCAATCCCCACCGTGGTTTCCCCATTGGGGTTTCCAAGTCAAAAATATTGGTTTTCGTGTGTGGAATTTCTTTTCATAGTGTTTATGTTTTCATGCATTATTTCTGATTACCGATTATGATAAGTTTACTACTATTTATCAGAGATCTACAAGTGGCTATTGATAATGTTAATGAACTGATAGATGAAGTATTATGATCTGATAATAAGTCAATATAAGTATGTGTTGATCAAATATCTAGTTGGTGAATATTTTGATTAATAAGATTGCATAAGTGGGTAACAAGTGAATGAGATCTGCTAAAGGGTTAGATTCATGTATTGAATGATTTCAAATCTGTTGTAAATGGTTTTTGGTTTGAAGTTATAGATTTTCTTAATACTAATTCACCCCCCCTCTTAGTATTAATCAAATCCTTATAGGATTAACAATTGGTATCAGAGCCATGGTCCTTTGTTTGCAAAAAAGCTTAACCGCTTGAGGAAAATATTCTGAGGAAGACAATATGATGAAAAAAGAGGGTCCAAAATTCAACACGGATAACTATAAGATCTGGAAAGACAGAATGAAGATATATCTTAAAGGTCTTGGTACTCAATATTGGAAACATGTTGAAACAGTATATGTGGCTCCTACTATTGCTCCCTTGACACCGGATGAACTTAAAGATCAACAGGAGAACATGCAAGCCCTTTAAGCTATTGTAAGTACTTTATCTGACTAAATATATTTATGTTCAAGGATTAGAAACTGCACATGAGGTTTGGGAAAAATTAGAAACAATTCATGGAGGGGATGAGCATGTTCAAAGAGAAAAAGAGGAAAGCTTGAGAGGTAAATTTGATGATATAAAAATGCAAGGAGGAGAAAACATTGCACAGTATGGTCAGAGAATTAAAGAAGTTATTGGTGGTATAAAAGGTGTTGGTGGAAAAATTGATGATGATGTGGTGGTAAGTAAAATGATCAGAACTCTTCAACCTCAGTATGTTATTAGAGTATCGGAAATCCAAGAAATGAGATCCATTTCAAAGGATAAGGTAATTGTTGACTCTTTGATTGGTAAGCTTACAGCCTTTGAGTTAAATAGTTTTGACAATAGTGTGGCTAAATCTACTAAATCTGCTTTTAAAGCTTTTGTTACTAGTTCATTTGTTAGAAAAGGAAAGAATGTATGTCAAAGTCATGAGTGCAGATCTAGTCATGGAGGTAACTGGGAAAGTGAAGACAATGAAGATCAAGCAATGGAACTTGAAGCACTGCTAGCCAAGAGATTTCCAAGAGGCACTGGTAAGTATAAAGGAAAGCTACCTTTAAAATGTTTCTCTTGTAGTAAGATTGGTCATATTGTTGCTAACTTCCCTAACACTGATAAGAAAGATAAGTTCAAGAGATTCAAAGGGAAAGGCAGAAAACACTATTATTTTGCAGTGGATGAAGGTGTGACCGATGAAGAATCAGAAGATGAAGATGACAATGAAGAGATTGTGTTTGTAGTTGTAAAGGAGGAATTGTCTAATTAGAAGGCACTGGTTTCTTGTGTAAAAAATATTAATGAATGGATCATAGACAGTGGTTGCTCACACCATATGACACTAATACATTTGGCCTCAAATTCTAAATGAGGTTTCCAATGGACAAGGCATTTTGTGAACAAATTTGATTTTATTTTTTAAAATGTCCGATAATGTCGAAATGTCGACGATGCTTTCCAACTAAGCCTGTGTTAGTTTGAATTCAGATGACCATGAGCATTATTAAAAAAAAAAAAGTGTGAGTTCATTTCAAAACCACGCGCGATGGATTGAATTAACTCTTGACTTCCTCTACCTCTGCCAATTCCTTTGTTTCTTTTGCCTCTTCCTCTGCCTCTGCCTCTGCAAATCGAGTTCAACGTGTCCTTTGCCTCTTTTGCCTCTACCTCTTCCTATGCCTCTGCCTCTACAAATTGGGTTGTCTAGCAAGTGATATCAAAGGATTGAGTAGCTAGTTTGGAGGGTATCGAACTATTGTAGATGGCAAAATTCATGTAGATTTTTGCATGCCTATAAATTCATCTGGGCTTTCAGGTTGTGTTTTTGAATCATGTAAATTTGGTTGCAAACAAGTTCATTTCAAAGTGTGTCTCATAAATTTGATCTTTTCATCCTATTGGTATGTTCTCATTTATCTTTTTTTCTTTACTTTCCTAATGGTGCAATTCCTAGTTATTGAAAAGTCTTCCAATTATCGATTATGTTAGATAAAGGCTAAAAGTATTGTATAAAAATTAAAAAATAAGTAAACCTTATTTACTATACTAGAATAGGGACATAAGAAGCAGTGATGTCCACATATTTATCTAAGTGGTGTTACAAAATAGACTTCAACTTCCAAGTTTTGTCAAATCCACAGAAAAATCTTTTAAAATCAAATAAGGTGATAAGCATTTGAATCTTCCATAGTTCAATTTGGCACCAGTTGTAGAGTGTGTTGGGATTCAATCTAACAGTTGGAAAATTTGCTTGAATGCCCCCTTGTTCATATAACCTTATTTTGCCCATCATATATAACAAATTTGAGAAATCTTTAAATGGATCTCCCTCGGTCAAATTTTTCTTGGTGTCATTCCTCTTCATTCCACCTGCTATTATCATATGTTGAAAGTTGCAAAAGCCCAAAAAATTTCTCTGTCCAGGAAGGTTTTGGTCATTTTTCTCACTTTTTGTGGAGTTGTAGACTTTTTGTTGACTACTGGACTTATTCTAGCTATCTAATATCTAGTTCCAACTGTCAATCCCACGTGGAAGTTGTTGCTTCCCAAAACCACAGATTGGAAATCAAAGAGTTTTTCCACTTCTCTTGATGAATTCTGAATCAGTCTTGGCCAAGAAATGGGAATGATCGATAGATCAAATTCTCCTGCACTTCAGGCTTCACTAAACCAAAGCAGGTGAACCTATATCTAAAACCTAAAACTATAGGTTAAAGACTTTTCTATAGCAAATTTAAGAAATTAGGTGACTTCAAGACGACAATTGTTCTTGAACCCAATCTTATTATCTGAAAACTACAACTGCTTTCTTGTAAATGAATGTTATAAAGTAGTGATTGTATGAATTAGAAATATGATTCCTTAAAGAAACTTTCTTTGGAAATACTTGATTCAAATACATAAAATCAATAAAAGACCAATGCCTTGATTCATTACTAGTTTCATATCATTTCAAATGAAAAATCCTATGTTTAACCTTAGAGACAGTTTTAATAACTTGTTAATGAAACAAGACCATCATCTCAAAGGCTTCCATATGAATTTCAATTAAAATGTGACATCCAGTTAGTCTTACTAAATTTAACTTTACTTTGAAATACCAATAAGACAATTGTAATGCCCCGCCAGGAAACCCCTAAAGGGTTTAAGTTATAAACACTCAAATAGAGTGTAAATATTATTTTTTTTTTAAATAATTTAGAGCGTTAATGAAAAATTACAACATTAAGATAGTTGAAGTTATCTCAGTTCATAATTAGACACAACATTAGATACATTGGAGTTATCTGACAACTTAGATATCACAGCGGAAGGCTAAAACGATCCTAAGGAGTTTCCCAACGCGATTACATAACCTCACACCTAACTCAACTTGCGTCATTAGATCCATTTACTGGATATTTAAATTACGAGATAATGCATAGATCTTGATTATATATGTGTTCAATGGTTTAACACCTTATAACTTTAGGAAGCGTTCATTTACTTTGGGTGGTTAGGAGGCCATTGAGAAGTTATTTATTCATTGGACTTTAATTCATATTTACATTAAGAGGCCTCCAAAAAGGTTCATGCGTTTAATATAGTGAAGTTCATTCATTGGGTTTAGGGTATCCATTCACAATCGATTTCATCCTTTAATATTAAAAGTTTGGTTAATCAAACGAGATTCATTCATTAAGGATTAACTACAATTAATAGAGTGAGGTCCCTTCATTTCTTTTCCTGCATAGCCAACTAATGAGTTGTAGTTCTTATGTGAAAGATTAAAATGTGAGTAGCCATAGAATTCATCTGAAGTTTTGATAATGCAAATAAATGGACTAATTTCATTATGGTGGATATGCATTAAGGCACACGAGAGCATCCTTTAAATTAAAATATCGTTAGCTAGATGAAATTCTTCATTTCAAGATTTGAATAATAAGACCATAGTGACATTCTCCTATTAGGATTAAAATACCATTATCTTATTGCATATTACTCTTTTTGGTTATATGAAGTTAATATGAGAAGGTACATTTATTAAGATTAAGATTTAAACAACTATACCAAAACCTTTCTTTTTAGTTCCATTTTAGCAATCATAAGGGATTTTTTTTTTTTATAAGGGTTATAACACGGATATCTAGTTGAGTCCACACAATTATCAAATAAAGCTGGTGAGGATTGTTGGTTATAATTACAACATAAATGACTAAATATATTCATCCATTATAGTGGAAGATAATTAACATAGCGAAGCTCATTTAAGAAGATAAAAGTAATTACCTATGAGTTGATCATCCTTTAGAATCCAACTTAGAAATTATAACGTTAATTCTATCTTTGTTTTCCCATACTCATTTGATCAATTTGACATGCTTAATAACAAGTTAATCCAATGATGTAACCTAGCAAGATTCTTTCCACTATTACTACGTTTAATTATCCTTTTCAAAATACTTTTTCCACAACTTTAATTACAATATTTTAAATACTTTGCCATAATCATAATTTACAATGTTTTATGAATCTGATTTACTACTTTCCTCAAGATGTCTGATTTTGTGCATTTGATTTAAATTCGTTAATCATCCATCATACGCTTATGAATAGCAACCATACCAGATAACTTAAAGCATGAAACAAGGGAAATTAAAACATCACATAACATAGATATGATCTCGGAGTTCACCCCTAAAGGGCTACATCTCTGGGTCTGCTCAACTGCAAGACCCCTTTGGCATTTAATATAGTTAAGATTACAAATTTAAATGTCTTTTACAATCCTGCCTCTTAGGCGATCACAACCATACTACAAATGACCACTTCAGTTAGTAAATACATCTCTACAAGTTTTTCCAACTAAGTTCACATAAATGTAAGCATCTCTCGTCTGGGTATTTTACTTAATCCTTAAATAAACATCACTGACATATTGGTCTAGAACTATACACTAGTACCCAAATCAAGGAAAATATACTTTAAAAGGAACCTTTGAAATGAACAGGAGACACCCCCCAATGATCTATGAATCTTTGCGTATATAGAAACGAGTATACATGAACCCCAATCTATAACTAACCGATTTAGAAATAACCCCCACATTTAACCATAATTTATAGTTAATAATTATTAATGCCATTTGCATAAATCAGAGTGCAGCTAAAAACTTGTCTTACTATATGGGTTTTCTAAATATCAAAATTCTAATTTCCAAATATTATTTAATACTCAACTTAATTACATTAAATAAACAAGGAAGCATCAGAGTAATTTTTAGTAATTAATAACCCCATTTAAAATTCATTATTTTATTATTTTTCTTCATTTGCTACTATAACAATAATTTATTTTATTGTTTTTTTTACCTTTTTTTTTTAATTTTATTTTAAAGCAATAAATAAAAATTAAATTAAAAAAAATGTTGAAATGGGGTTACCCACATGGACCCCCACGTGGGCCCCCTTGGTAGCCATGCTACCATTGGTAGCGCTGCTACCAAATGGTAGCAGGCCGCTACCCTTGGTAGCGCTGCTACCATTTGGTAGCAGTTCTACCAGTGGTAGCGCTGCTACCAACTGGTACCAGTAGCTACCATGGCAGCCATGCTTCCTCCCAGCGATGGGGGGGGGGGGGTATAAAAATATATATATTTTTTTATTATATTTTTTTTTTATTATATTTTTTCTTTAAAATAACCCAAAAAAAAACAGGCAGCAACCAAATTTTCTGGGCTGTAACAATTTTCTGGGTTATAACAGATAAATAAAAAAATACAATCCCTCCAAAATTTCTAAATATTTATTCTCTCTCTTTTTTTTTGTTTCTCTTTTAGAATCAAATCAATGATTCTTAAAATGAGAAATAATAGAAGATATCAACATATAGAGATCTATATATTTTGTTTCCAGAATATTCAAAGCAAAGAAATGGACAATATTCACAACTAGAACATAAAACTCAAATACCCAAATGGTTTTAATCTCCTTATCTACTTCTTTTTTTTTACAATCTTGCCCCAAAATGACAAGATTCTCAAAAACTCAAATTGAATCTAAGAGTAATCATGGATACAACAGCAAAAAAGAAAATAGCATATCATGAAGAACCAAATCCCTTTTTTTTTTACATCTATATTTTCTTATTTTATTTAGCAAAGACCAAGGGAAGGGTAGAATCCTACCTCCAAATGCATTCCAGGAAGAGTTTTGATGATGAGCCCCAAATCTGCTGCTCTAAAGCTCCATCCTTTGTCCAAGATCCCCCAATCTCTCTTCCAAAAAACCATGTTTTCCAAAAAAAATGACCAAAAGCCAAGAAGCCCCAAAAACATTTCCCAACTAGTTTTAAAATGAGAAACCCTATTTTTGCCCTAATTTTCAATTTCGAAATTAGGCATTTATTTTTTTTTTAAATAAAACAAATGAAAATCCAAATGGAAGTCATTCATTACCATTATCTATTACATCTTATTTGTTTTCCTTATTAAAATTATAATGCTTCTATTTCTTTTTGAGTTTTAAATTTTTAATTCCTCAATATTAATTTTAGACCTACTTTTATATTTCGGAACTATTGACCGGGGTAAGGCATTTGATTAATTTAATTTTCTAAAAATCAAACTTTTATACTATATCGACTTTACAAGTAAAAAAGGAAATGATTTCGTTTAAATAATAATAATTTACCCCTTTTTCTTCCAAAATGCGGAAATGAGTAATTTATTTCTATCTCCCAAATGACTTTAAAATTTTTCCTTTCTAAAACGCATAACTCAATAAATTCGTTATTTTAAAATTAGCTATTAAATTAACTCGCTATAACATAATAAAGCGACATTTTTAAATAAATGACTAATCTAATGCAAGAGTCTTATTTATTCTAATTTCTCAACTACAAATGCGTAAATGTTACAAATGTGTAAATGAGCACACTAACCCCAGTTAAATACCTTAAGCTTGCTACAATAATAATTTAAAGCAAATCTCTTAATTAATGATTAATCATATAAAGGAAGCTACCCATTTAAATTTCTAAATTACTAATGTGCACGTCGACTTATAAATTTGAATTTAATACCTAGAACAACAAACTCCACTTACCTCATACAAGGCACGCAAAATGAGGAAGTCCTCCAAATCTCTTGACACGCATCCCAATGAAAAGCAAGCCCCACGAATCCACACACGATGCTCACCTAACCATGGCTAAGGCAAGACGAGAGTTATATGACCACCAAATCCGAATTCTAAAGATGAAAGAGGCATACTCAACCTTGCAAATCCCAAAGGAGATGAACCTTGCCCTAAGCGGTGTTGTACTTGCAATCTCCTGCACCCATGAATTCATACAAGCATGCATATACATATACATATTCAATGAAGGCGTTAGCTCAAGATTTATCACAAGGGTTAGGGACAATTACATTTACACGAGAATCGATGCAAAAGCACAATAATAAGTATGCACAGTTATTTATATTATCTAAACTACACATTTCACTATGGTTAACCTACCTTTCAAGAATGCCACATAGGAAGTCAATCATGGTCAAACAGGTTTTACAAATCTAACTAGGCTATGGGCATTACATTCTCCCCCCCTAGGCTCGGACTTACTCCTGGAAGTCGCAGAGCTAAACGGAAGTCCTGCAACACTTATTAGTCCTTAAACTCAATTAACAATTATCAATTTGCACAAACAACTATTTTGCCATCATCTTAGAACAGTATTCATAAATCCTCTACAAGTGTCATCATCATTAACCAAAAATGCATCTAACATCATTCACATCTTAGAACGTTCTAGAATTTACACACAATTATAGTAAAGATACGAGACTTTTCCCTTCTTATTACACCAAATTAAAGCAATTAAAATACATATAGACACAGTTATCATACTCCTTTACCAAACATGACAAGAAAAAATGCTCTCAAGGTCAATTTCTTTCACCAATTCCTCTCTTTCACAAAATTTTATCGCATAGAACTAGCTTCACATATCAATTTTTTTTACAACCAAGTTAACTTTCGTCAAATAAGAGCAATGTAAGAACTCAATTGTTTACATTTTTCAGACATACAAGAGCCTTTCCAATGACTATGCCCCATAACATAGTGACGAGTTAATACCATTTAATCCATGATTACACATAATATCCATCCACAAGACTAGTTTGCACAACACAATAGGCCACATGTGAGCATGTCAAATGCTCGGTCAAAGGTAACATATATGATCCACATCTCTATGCCTGCTCTCAAAATAAATACATGATCAACAAATGTCCAACATCTCACTCGAGGGCTTGATGGTGTTAGGGTACACCATAGCGGTGCTACCTTCCATACAAGTCCCTCATGAATATCCCTTGTTGTGTAAGGTGTTTAGCCTCCAAGAGATAGTCACCACTCATAGGTAGGTAGTGGATCCTAGCTGTTTTCACAGCCTCACATACCTCCATCCTCAAGGTTCCCTGCGTCTACTTCCTCGTATACACTCATCCAAGCCCATCTCCTACGTTCTTGGAGAGGAATTCACATTGCAACACAAGACCAGCATACGAAAACAACAAGGATAAACCGGTTTAGCCACCAAAGTACAAAAGATTAAAGATAATAATTGTCAATTCCCACAATAAAACAAGAAAAAAAATTTCCGGATTTGCAACATCAAATCAAGTAAGATCAAAATTGCAAGATCGTGGCTAAACTGTCAAGGTCAAAGTAGAATAAATTGCTGGTCCACAAAGAAATAAATAAATAATTAAAAGAAAATCATAATTGCACAGTACATCACTACGTGACTAATAGCTAGCCACCAACGAGGAAGGAAGGGACAATCGTCTAGCTATCCTAGTAGCTCATCATGTGGTGTGGCCAACTCACACATCCACATGGCATGGCAGTGTGCACCTCGACATCACCCCGCATCATGTCGTCACGTGGCATGGCTCTACCCAATACCTAGTGGTAGGCCGCATGGGAATGTCTACTACATCCCGCATCGTGTCTCAGCACGGCATGGCAATACTCCAAGCGGACAAAGCACGCAATGGACGTATCCCGCATGGCAGTGTACCCCGCGGATAAGGCACGCATTGGTCACACTCCGCATAGCGATGTTCCTCTCAAGATACTCGCCGTAAGCCAGAGGTATACATGGCCAAGGTCTACCCACAAGTCTACCAACACTAGTCAGTTGGCAACTTATGCAAGAAAATAACACGCCTCTCATGAAGACAAGGCAACAGATGCTCCAATAGAATCCAACAATATGCTCAAAAACTGTCATCTATATGCTCAAAATAAAGGATAGGAATAAGGCTGGCACACATGAACCTCGTAAACCGGTTCATCACAAGGGGAAGTATTGAGTACACCTATGTTATAGTTTCGTTACAAAACCATACTTTTCCTTGAAATAGGGAAGCTAAAGTCGCTTCACGTCGACATTACTCGTACGCTGCTCATACTATTCAAGGAATGGTGACTTCTACTACTACCCCTTCACACACTAACTTATCAACAACCCGTGGGTTGGCACTCAGTAAGGAAACAAATAAGCAACATCACATAGATAGGTATGGTTCCCCATACTCATAAACAAACATATCCCCCATGGTTGATTACTTCACCATCCCATGGGCACACAAAACAAGTACGGGTTTTCTCACAACACACACAGAATAACACCATTACTGGTTTAGTCACATTTACGGGGAGTACTTTACATTATGCTAACATATACTTAAGGGAAGTTTTAATTATGCTTTACACATGAATCACCAAACAAAGTTTACTCTAGATCCACGTATTGAAATTCTCAACAATTCAAATTTACACAAAGAAATAACATCATTCTGATATCTTTCTCAATCTTCCCTAAGCATTTTCATTCACATTACTAACTATGCAATTTCCCTTTTCAAGATGAAAAACTTTCCCCTTTCAATTAGAAGCCCAAAGCAACATACCATGTCATATGCTTTATAACAAAATTTCTTCTTAAATCACTGCATTCCAAATAGTATTTCAAAGACAACAATTCCTATATTTTTAAACAAGAGGAGGAAGAGAGTTGGAAAATCAACTATTTCCTACGAATACACAAGAATTTCAAGATCACCATATGCTCGGATATAAGTTTATCATTTGAGTTGCACGGTTTTCATTTTTCTATCTTTTAGGAAGGTGTCAAAACATCCTAACATGTCATTTCTAATCATTATTGTTGCGCTATAATGTTCTAGTTTTCCGATTAAGAATTCAAAACAATCAAATTTTCTTGTGTAATGCAAGCTTTCATGAGAACAATCACCATTCGTGATACGATACAATACAATAATACCTCAAATTTAACATTGAAACTTCATAATATGACAAGGAGGTAAATAAAGAGCTATCTACTAAATTTTACACATTCAATGCATACAATTCCACAAGTCTTTCATTTACTCTTTCTTAAACACAATAAGGCAATTATCTAAATCCAAAGCAAGTTAGCTGGTGCATCACTGAATAGGTCCTAAATCACACTAGTTGAATAAGCACTTAAAACAATCTTTCAAGGAGCACATTAATTCACTCTTGAAGCTACTACAATATGTCCTCTTTTGGTATTCTTTTTCACATCAAGCAATTTTCACAAAATCACTATGCGCATTTTAATGCACCTTACTTAAAATGGAATTTAACTATACTACTCCTACCAAACACATGGAGAACCCCTTTAATGCAAACATACCATTTTCTATCATTAACCAAAAATTAACTCCTAGACCAATCCCTTTCACAATCTAAAACACAAAAACGTTATGAGGCTCACACAAGGGCTCAAGAAATGTCATCCTTTTTCTTGCAATTAAGAAAACTTAAATAAGAGGTAACTACACATATCAATTCCCTTTTAATTTACTTAGAGAGAGAAAAGAAGATGAGTCATAATCACTCAATGTACTACATAATAAGCATTAACATTTGCCATTCTAGTCTTTCAAGTGGACAATCATTAAAATCGATCAATACCATAAACAAGCACATACCGTACTTTTAGATTCAAGATATTACCAATCAACTTAGATGGATTAGTCAAAAGAGTAAAATAAATCAAAAATGAAGGTACATACAAATCCTATTCAAAGTAAGAGAAGTCATAGACCAAGACCTCAATAAGCAAACAAAACACCCATAATCATTCACAAAACACCCACATCAAGAAGGTGAAGCAAGGTGTGAACACACACACGTTACACACAAGTAGGGTTTGTTAAATCACACCCTCACATCAAGGTGGACAAGCATAAAACATAAGGTAGACCCACACACACCAACTAAGAGCACAAGTGAAACCAGAGATCCCAGTGTTGCAACCTAGCTCTGATACCAAGTGTAATGCCCCGCCAGGAAACCCCTAAAGGGTTTAAGTTATAAACACTCAAATAGAGTGTAAATATTTTTTTTTTTTAAATAATTTAGAGCGTTAATGAAAAATTACAACATTAAGATAGTTGAAGTTATCTCAGTTCATAATTAGACACAACATTAGATACATTGGAGTTATCTGACAACTTAGATATCACAGCAGAAGGCTAAAACGATCCTACGGAGTTTCCCAACGCGATTACATAACCTCACACCTAACTCAACTTGCGTCATTAGATCCATTTACTAGATATTTAAATTACGAGATAATGCATAGATCTTGATTATATATGTGTTCAATGGTTTAACACCTTATAACTTTAGGAAGCGTTCATTTACTTTGGGTGGTTAGGAGGCCATTGAGAAGTTATTTATTCATTGGACTTTAATTCATATTTACATTAAGAGGCCTCCAAAAAGGTTTATGCGTTTAATATAGTGAAGTTCATTCATTGGGTTTAGGGTATCCATTCACAATTGATTTCATCCTTTAATATTAAAAGTTTGGTTAATCAAACGAGATTCATTCATTAAGGATTAACTACAATTAATAGAGTGAGGTCCCTTCATTTCTTTTCCTGCATAGCCAACTAATGAGTTGTAGTTCTTATGTGAAAGATTAAAATGTGAGTAGCCATAGAATTCATCTGAAGTTTTGATAATGCAAATAAATGGACTAATTTCATTATGGTGGATATGCATTAAGGCACACGAGAGCATCCTTTAAATTAAAATATCGTTAGCTAGATGAAATTCTTCATTTCAAGATTTGAATAATAAGACCATAGTGACATTCTCCTATTAGGATTAAAATACCATTATCTTATTGCATATTACTCTTTTTGGTTATATGAAGTTAATATGAGAAGGTACATTTATTAAGATTAAGATTTAAACAACTATACCAAAACTTCCCTTTTTAGTTCCATTTTAGCAATCATAAGGGATTTTTCTTTTTATAAGGGTTATAACACGGATATCTAGTTGAGTCCACACAATTATCAAATAAAGGTGGTGAGGATTGTTGGTTATAATTACAACATAAATGACTAAATATATTCATCCATTATAGTGGAAGATAATTAACATAGCGAAGCTCATTTAAGAAGATAAAAGTAATTACCTATGAGTTGATCATCCTTTAGAATCCAACTTAGAAATTATAACGTTAATTCTATCTTTGTTTTCCCATAATCATTTGATCAATTTGACATGCTTAATAACAAGTTAATCCAATGATGTAACCTAGCAAGATTCTTTCCACTATTACTACGTTTAATTATCCTTTTCAAAATACTTTTTCCACAACTTTAATTACAATATTTTAAATACTTTACCATAATCATAATTTACAATGTTTTATGAATCTGATTTACTACTTTCCTCAAGATGTCTGATTTTGTGCATTTGATTTAAATTCGTTAATCATCCATCATACGCTTATGAATAGCAACCATACCAGATAACTTAAAGCATGAAACAAGGGAAATTAAAACATCACATAACACAGATATGATCTCGGAGTTCACCCCTAAAGGGCTACATCTCCGGGTCTGCTCAACTGCAAGACCCCTTTGGCATTTAATATAGTTAAGATTACAAATTTACATGTCTTTTACAATCCTGCCTCTTAGGCGATCACAACCATACTTCAAATGACCACTTCAGTTAGTAAATACATCTCTACAAGTTTTTCCAACTAAGTTCACATAAATGTAAGCATCTCTCGTCTGGGTATTTTACTTAATCCTTAAATAAACATCACTGACATATTGGTCTAGAACTATACACTAGTACCCAAATCAAGGAAAATATACTTTAAAAGGAACCTTTGAAATGAACAAGAGACACCCCCCAATGATCTATGAATCTTTGCGTATATAGAAACGAGTATACATGAACCCCAATCTATAACTAACCGATTTAGAAATAACCCCCACATTTAACCATAATTTATAGTTAATAATTATTAATGGCATTTGCATAAATCAGAGTGCAGCCAAAAACTTGTATTACTATATGGGTTTTCTAAATATCAAAATTCTAATTTCCAAATATTATTTAATACTCAACTTAATTACATTAAATAAACAAGGAAGCATCAGAGTAATTTTAAGTAATTAATAACCCCATTTAAAATTCATTATTTTATTATTTTTCTTCATTTGCTACTATAACAATAATTTATTTTATTGTTTTTTTTACCCTTTTTTTTTTAATTTTATTTTAAAACAATAAATAAAAATTAAATTAAAAAAAATGTTGAAATGGGGTTACCCACATGGACCCCCACGTGGGCCCCCTTGGTAGCCACGCTACCATTGGTAGCGCTGCTACCAAATGGTAGCAGGCCGCTACCCTTGGTAGCGCTGCTACCATTTGGTAGCAGTTCTACCAGTGGTAGCGCTGCTACCAACTGGTAGCAGTAGCTACCGTGGCAGCCATGCTTCCTCCCAGCGATGGGGGGGGGGTATAAAAATATTTTATTTTTTTTATTATATTTTTTTTTTATTATATTTTTTCTTTAAAATAACCCAAAAAAAAACAGGTAGCAACCAAATTTTCTGGGCTGTAACAATTTTCTGGGTTATAACAGATAAATAAAAAAATACAATCCCTCCAAAATTTCTAAATATTTATTCTCTCTCTTTTTTTTTTGTTTCTCTTTTAGAATCAAATCAATGATTCTTAAAATGAGAAATAATAGAAGATATCAACATATAGAGATCTATATATTTTGTTTCCAGAATATTCAAAGCAAAGAAATGGACAATATTCACAACTAGAACATAAAACTCAAATACCCAAATGGTTTTAATCTCCTTATCTACTTCTTTTTTTTTACAATCTTGCCCCAAAATGACAAGATTCTCAAAAACTCAAATTGAATCTGAGAGTAATCATGGATACAACAGCAAAAAAGAAAACAGCATATCATGAAGAACCAAATCCCTTTTTTTTTTACATCTATATTTTCTTATTTTATTTAGCAAAGACCAAGGGAAGGGTAGAATCCTACCTCCAAATGCATTCCGGGAAGAGTTTTGATGATGAGCCCCAAATCTGCTGCTCTAAAACTCCATCCTTTGTCCAAGATCCCCCAATCTCTCTTCCAAAAAACCATGTTTTCCAAAAAAAATGACCAAAAGCCAAGAAGCCCCAAAAACATTTCCCAACTAGTTTTAAAATGAGAAACCCTATTTTTGCCCTAATTTTCAATTTCGAAATTAGGCATTTATTTATTTTTTAAATAAAACAAATGAAAATCCAAATGGAAGTCATTCATTACCATTATCTATTACATCTTATTTGTTTCCTTATTAAAATTATAATGCTTCTATTTCTTTTTGAGTTTTAAATTTTTAATTCCTCAATATTAATTTTAGACCTACTTTTATATTTCGGAACTATTGACCGGGGTAAGGCATTTGATTAATTTAATTTTCTAAAAATCAAACTTTTATACTATATCAACTTTACAAGTAAAAAAGGAAATGATTTCGTTTAAATAATAATAATTTACCCCTTTTTCTTCCAAATTGCGGAAATGAGTAATTTATTTCTATCTCCCAAATGACTTTAAAATTTTTCCTTTCTAAAACGCATAACTCAATAAATTCGTTATTTTAAAATTAGCTATTAAATTAACTCGCTATAACATAATAAAGCGACATTTTTAAATAAATGACTAATCTAATGCAAGAGTCTTATTTATTCTAATTTCTCAACTACAAATGCGTAAATGTTACAAATGTGTAAATGAGCACACTAACCCCAGTTAAATACCTTAAGCTTGCTACAATAATAATTTAAAGCAAATCTCTTAAATTAATGATTAATCATATAAAGGAAGCTACCCATTTAAATTTCTAAATTACTAATGTGCACGTCGACTTATAAATTTGAATTTAATACCTAGAACAACAAACTCCACTTACCTCGTACAAGGCATGCAAAACGAGGAAGTCCTCCAAATCTCTTGACACGTATCCCAATGAAAAGCAAGCCCCACGAATCCACACACAATGCTCACCTAACCATGGCTAAGGCAAGACGAGAGTTATATGACCACCAAATCCGAATTCTAAAGATGAAAGAGGCATACTCAACCTTGCAAATCCCAAAGGAGATGAACCTTGCCCTAAGCGGTGTTGTACCTGCAATCTCCTGCACCCATGAATTCATACAAGCATGCATATACATATACATATTCAATGAAGGCATTAGCTCAAGATTTATCACAAGGGTTAGGGACAATTACATTTACACGAGAATCGACGCAAAAGCACAATAATAAGTATGCACAGTTATTTATATTATCTAAACTACACATTTCACTATGGTTAACCTACCTTTCAAGAATGCCACATAGGAAGTCAATCATGGTCAAACGGGTTTTACAAATCTAACTAGGCTATGGGCATTACAACAATTCAAAGTTTGCCAACCAATCCTTCAAATTGTTATTCAAATTGAAAATCAATCTTAATTACAACATAAGATTGCACAATGAAACAACCTATGTAAATAGATTTATCCAAGGAACTGATCAATCTATTGAAAATATAGATACCATCATCAATGAGAAACAATTGAATCTTTATATTGAAAATAAAATACTTAAACCAGTTGATTTCAGTGCATATTCTCCATCAACTTGGTACTTCCAGACAACGAGTTCATAAGAAAATGCATAGAGATTGTCTTGATAAAAAATACTATAGACTTGTGATATTTGTCTCTCCTAAAAGATCCTCCACATATAGATGAGGATTTGGTTTGAAAAATGAAAGGGCATATACCCTTTCATTAAACTAAAATTAACAAAAAACTAACTAGAAACTAACTACCTAAAAACTGCCCTAACAAACTAAAACTATAAAATACAAAGTCGCGTCTTTAAACATCTTTTGATATCTATGGTTGGTCTCCAAGAATCTGATCGCACTTCTGAATTTGCTTCAAATATCCCTTTGATTTGTAGATATCTACATCGTAGATAATATCTCTGACCACAATCTCCAAAGTGATGAAATTTTCCATTTGCTTGATTGTCTCTGTCATGTCAAGTACATCAGACAAGGCAATGTTAAGGGAAGCACTAAGAAGACTTTGGCACTCCACAATGCATTTATCCTTATCCTTAATTTGTCCATTCTGATCTTCAATTTCTGGAAAACCATGTTGTACTATTTCCTTACATAGATTAAATTCATTTTTCTATTTTGTGTCAAAGTCTTCATGCTTTTTCAATAGCTTTTGTATTCCTTTAATGACTTCAGCATCTGTATTGGCCATTTTCTTCTCATGCAACAGAGTTCCTAGTCTGTTATAAATTCAGTTGTGAGCTATTGCATTATCCATATTCTTTTGATAAACAACCCAGAAATCTTCAAGGAAACCCTACAATTTTTCAAATCTCTTAGTCAATAAAATAGTGGTTGTGTCAAGCCTCACACTCTGCATTTGCCTTTTCAACTTTTTATTTTCCAGTTTCACTTCCTCACATTTCTTTTTCCACTGAGACCCATCATGGATTTGTGGCATAGGTTGTCCTCCTCTTTTTAGCAATTCTTCATATAATCCCTTGTTCTGATCTCTTTCTTTGATCACTTTGACCAATTGTGCTTTATTAAATTTTAAAATATCAATACCCATATCAGCAGTAACAATGGGATCTACTTCACCAACTTTCAATTTCATCATGTGACCAACGGCTTTATCCACGTCAATGATTTTTGGCCTCTTATTTGGAGGGTAAAGAGCCCATAAAAGAAAAGCCTCTTCATTCTGGTCAAATATAGAGCCGACATACACATCATTTACCCCATGAATATCCAATTTAAAATCCTTATTACTAGAATGTAACATGCTATCAAAAATAAATGATGCACTCATGTCCCATCCTGGAATGATGATGATGCCTTCTTCACTATGAAGTTGTCTTCCCCTTTGAGGGGTTATAGTGGTCAATCCTAAACTGATTTCTTCCTTTAGTTTCCCCAACAATTTTGATTCTTTTTCAGGGGTTACATTTGGGATAGAGTCTCTCAGTTTTTTCCCTTTGAAATTATATAAAAAGGATTTAAATTATTTTGACTTAATAAAAATATCATCAGACACAAAGGCAGAATACTCATCATATCTTGCATCACTATGGATGTTCAACCTGGCAACAATTTTCTCTTGCAAGTCTGGCTCTTCTGTTGTGTCTGGTTCTTGATACCTAGATACCACCTCAACTTCTTTGGACTCGCCTTCACTCTCTTCTTCTTCAGTTTCCATTTCTTGCAATCTCTTTTTCTTTTCTTCCAATTTCTTGTTTAATTCATCAATGTTCGTATAGGCCTCTTCCTCCTCCATGTTTCTAAACATATCCTCTACTTCCAAGTAAACATGAAGATAATCTCCCAAATTTTGACTTTTCTTGCAATTGTGAATATATCCCTCAAGCTCATAATTGACCCTAGCAACATATTTGAACAAATTGTATTCTTCAATTAGTTTCCTATCAGTGGCTTGATAAGCCTTTGTTGATACAATGGTAAAATCCCCAGAACTAAGAGTCCCAGGAAGGAAAGTTTGCTTATGCATATCTCCAAAATGTTTGGCATTCGAAACACTTACCTGTCTCACAATCTCCAAATAAGCAATTATGTCTGGTACAAGTTTTGGCAACAGATATGGTGTTCCTTCGAAACCATAAATCTTGAAGCAAGTAAAATCCTTGTGAACAAACCAATCGCCCCAATTGTGATTGACAATACCTCTTTCATAAAAAACAACAAGTCTAAGAAATATTTTAACGTCAGTGGAAATAGATCCTTCACATGGGACACCATACATCTGGTATAATGGCTTGACTATTAGCTCTTCAAACTTGATATAGTTTGATTTCACATATCATGAATCCCAAACTAATGTCCACATTTGTACTGGTTGTTCTTTACCTACTCTGTCCACTGTGTTCAATTTTAAATTCATTGGCCACATACCCCTAAATCTTCCATAAAATAAAATAAAATACATTAACAATGAGTAAAACTTGAAAGTGGGCTCCCTATTATCTCTGAGGTTCAAGAAACCTTCATGTAATTTTTATACAAGATAAGTAGCATAATCAAAGGGTCTTAGCTCATACATTTGTACATTTGCTGCTAAGACCAATGACCCAATATTAGCTACATTGGGAACCTCTATACCTCCAATCTGTCTGCATGGCATATAGGTGTACTATAAGTAGTGTCTGAAAATGTCCATGTTGAATGGGGGACCATCCTCTTTAGTTGGAATGCCCTTCTCAACCCTGTGGAAAGCTAAGTTCCACCCTTTATAAGTAGTATCCATTTTACCAAATTCCTCCTCTACTTCTTCAAACGACAAGGGTACATCAGGGTTAGGGTCTAAGCTATAAACTTCATCTATGGTGCCATGGCTAAATCTGATAAACATTCATCATTTGGAAACTGAATGCATCTCTTCAGAGAATTGTAATTTTTGACCAAGACTTCCATCAATTTGATATTTACGAAAACATTTGGAACAACTAGTTTACCTAAGTTGGTTATCCACGGGTTACAAATTGGTACTTCTATGTCCTTTCTCAGAAAATGAAACAGGAAGAGTTCATAACCTCTCACCTTTTTCCACACATCTCCAACCCCTTTAAACCTGTCCTCAAGTTGGTCTTTTCTAGGCAAATGTTGTTTCGACCTCCTTGATTTTGGGCTTGGGGACTGCAATTGATCAATGATATCTTGATTCAGTTTTTGTGTAGGAGGGACTTCCGTTGTTTTGTATTTTTTAGATGTGGATTCGGAGCCCTTAGCACTCCTCTTTCTTCCTAATGAACTTGCAACCTCCATGATGCGTGATGAATTGTGAAATAATTCTCACCTTATTTGTTTTTCACTAAGACACAACCTGCATTTGGTTCTTAATTTGCCTCATGTGAGCCATCAATCTACTCAATTGCACACATTAAATACAGGTTGCTTTGGTTTTAGTTTTGAATTGTATCTATAATGGCTCATCAGTATATGCTTTCCCGATGAATTACTCCCTTGGCACCATTGACAACATTTCATTCCTTAAGTCGCTTTGTTTTTTATCGGTGTGTGTCTTCCCGATCCCTCCATTGGGTATCGGCATAACCTTCAATAGCCTCTATCGATGGTTACTTTTTCCCAGATGAATCTCCTTCTCTATTGTTTCCATCAGGCATTGGAATAGCTTTAAATGTTACACCCCGATCTCTTTAAGTTTTACCAATGACTAAGGATTCTCTTCCTATCGGTGTGTCTTATCGATAGCCTTATCGGCTATCGGCAAGATAACAATTTGCATGTTCCGATAGCGTAAGTCACGTCAATGATACTTTAGTAATCACTTGGTCGGTTTATATCCTCCTGATGTGTCTATCAAGTATCGGGATAACTCCTATCCCCTTTTAGTGATAGTTAATCACTTCTCGATGACCGTTGCCTTTGCTAGGGTGCTTTCTTTGGGGCAGGCTACATCGATGGTTTGATTGGCTTATAAAATGTGCTCCCCTTAATGAAATACACATGTTTATGATTTTTTACATATAAGCTGAACAAAACCTCACACAAGCTCAACCCCTGAGATATCACATAGATCTTGCCTCTTTGGCTAAATTTGTAAAAGTGAAAGCCTTATCTTTACTCAGTGCCACCCCCCAATTGCTCAGTTGATGGTTGACTCACTAGAGACATATCACATATGGATGGGAATTGATGTTGTAGGATTAATCTTGCACATAAAATTTCAGTAGTAACTATTCTCATGATAAAATTACTTGTTTAAAACAATAAGCAAATAGTATCTCAATAGCATAAATAATTTGAAAAATTATGTGCTAACAGAAGCTCTACTAAGTATATTAGGTTTTTCTTCTCTTCATCTGCTTTTATTTCCTCCTTTTGTGGGTTTTTAATGAACAACTGGATGTTTGTCTCTTTGTCCCAATATTTCACTCTCTTCTACATCATTTCATTATAATGTACTCCAAACTTTTCTTGCATTCTCTAACTTTACTTGCTTTTGTTACCATTTCATCCATTTTGCATAGTTTCAGACTTTCGGGGTTCATCCTTCCCTTTCTCATCCCAACCTTTGGTCTTTCTTTGCTCCCAATTTTTGCAACCCTTTTCTCCTCTTCCATTTTCCCTTTTGTGGACTCTCGGAGGTCATCCAAACTTATTCCCATCCTTGTCTATCTTGCAACCTCCCATCCTTCTCTGCAGCCCCGCAATCTTCAATAACTTCTACTTTGGAGACTTGTGGAGTTCTAATGGACTTCTTCCATTTCTCTTCCACTTCTAGACATCCATACTTAAAGACATCGATACTCTCTTGTTTCTTAAATAAAATGAAGAACTAAATGGCACTAAGACTAAGAAGCTACATACTCATCATGACTAATGAGAAATAAACAAGCTTGTCAAGCTTGAAATCAATGTGTAAGGCTAACTGAGCCATTTTGTCAAAAGTTGTCAAATAGTCCTATTCGAGTCCTAATTATTAAAATAATGTAAATGTACCCATGGAAGGGTAATAAAGGTTTAATATGTTCAAAGTATCTAAGTAATTTTTAGTGGTCATTCATGTCAAAAGGCAAAAGTTGTCAAGGTGTCACTAAAATGTTGTAATGCAACAATTCATAAAATATTGTCAAATTGTATATTTCAATCTTAGGAGTAGTTGGAAAAGTTATAGGACCATAAGAGGCTATAAAATCCATCATTTATTTGGATTAAGTGTGTATGACAGAGTTGGAGTAAATTGTTGTAAGGCTAGATCAAATAATGCCTCTAACTGTCACTTAATTCTGTAGGGTTGTGACAGTTACAGGGTTGTATATCAGTTTGAAAGTAAAAATTTCATGTAATTGTTTGTTGGATAAATAGGAAGGAATTTTATTTCTATAAAGTATGTATTGGACAATGTTTTTGATGAAGATTCAATGAGAAAATTGATATTTTGTTCAATACTTTTAACTGTTGTTTTTTACAATCATGATTATTTGTTGCTTTAGATGTTTTTCCTAATAATATTTGGATTGAATTCGGCCCCTAATAACCTATTTGAGGTTGTAGAATGAAGACTTATATTTAATTCAAGACATTTTTAAAGGTCATCCATGGATTATAAAGAAAGTTCTAATGGTTTTTGTCAAAATTGTCATAAAACCCTTGTTGATAGGGTTGCAACAAAAGAATTGATTATAACTCTTAATGTAACCGCTCAAGTTTATTCATATTTTGGATTCTAATAGTCAATTCAATTATCTTTCATATGAATTTGGTTTCATGCTTATTGGTTGTATAAATTATAATAAATCATATGCCCTAGCATGCTAAATATGGAATGAGCCTAAATGCCATTGACTCAAAACCACATTATGAATGATAGAGCCTTAAAATTCTCAAATTAAAACCTTAATACATTATGAATGACTTGATTGACTTCTTTGTAAATTCATCATTCCTAAGTTGATTCTATTAGATGACACAATAAAAAGGTTTCTCTTTTTTTAAAACTCAAATATTTTTCATCAACTTGCCAAAATCAAGCGTCTTTTTTAGCCAAGAAAACTATCTAAATAAAATACTCTTCATAATTGAAGAGAGTGTAAGTTTAAGTAACATTTCAACTTCTATATAACTATTTCTAAGAATACTTCCATACTTGTGATATCCTTTTGCATTGTTCGTGAAGGTTATGCGCCGAAGTTTCGATAGCCCAATTTTTTTCCATGTGAAAAAGACCATGTCAGAAAATATCAACGAAGAACAAAATAAGTCCAGACAATTGCTAGATTGTGGTCTAACTTGAAAAGAAAAGGTGATGGAAAATGTTATTGTCCCTGCAAAATTTGTAAGTGCTTAAAGACTAGAATACTTCTAATCAAAACAGCTAAGAAACATTGTAGGCGACATGGACACATTGAAGGGGGACATGATTATCATCCATTGGTAAGTTGTTCATTATATCATTTTAACAATTTATATACATTAGAAATCACTTCATGATGAGATCATGATCATGGTTTATTTATTTTGATTATTTTTATATAGGTCGAGCTCCCCAGGGCATATGATATGGACCAACACAACCCAGAGAATATGTTTTTCAAAGTGGAGGAACATGGACGTGTGACAATCGAAGCCGAAGATAATGATCCCATGGAAGATGATGATCATGCGCCATAAAACACAATTGAATATGATGGTACAAATACATTGATCCATGACACATTTAGTACTGGTGCAACCGATCATGATGATCAAGATGACTTTGATGTTGTTCTTGATTTACCTATACTTGAGAAAGCATACGAGCCCCTTTGTGAAGGCTCTCAAAGAACTCCTCTCTGTTGTATTGTTGTTGGTGAAATTAAATATTATGAATGGTTTATCCAACATAACAATCTCACATATGTTAAGGTATGTCGTATATGTCATTATAGTTAATAAAGGGTGAATCATGTACCATTAATATTCTTTATTTTAACAAATTAATATTTTGTAGATTGATAGGTGAGTTTTTGTTACCACCATCAAATATTCTACCTCGCTCATACCAAGAATTATCTTCCATTCTAAAAGATATTGGAATGGAGTGTCAAGCAATAGATGCTTGTCCCAATGATCATATTATATATCATAAACAACATGAATTTGCAACATAATGCCTTGAATTTCATATTAGTAGATATCGAATAGATCAAATAACAAAAAAGGTGTCTCACAAGGTTCTTCATTGTATTCCCATTATTTCACGTATGCAAAGATTATTCAGGTGCACTAGCTTGGAACAATTTATGGATTACCATGCACACAATAGAAGTTGAGATGACATTATTCGAATGCCTGTGGATGGTTCAAAATTTATGGACATAGAGGAAAAGTGGCCACACATTAAAGAAGAACCTCTTAATCTCAAGATTTCATTGGTAGCGGACAGTGTCAATCCATTTGGAGAGATGAAATCTGTTTACTTGGTGTGGCCAGTTTTTGTTATCAACAATAACATTCCTCCATGGATGTCAATAAAGAGGGAGCACATTATGTTGGTGATAATTGTTCTAGGTATTTTATCATTTAATAGTCATCTACATTTAATTATAAATATTGCAGTAAAATGGTCATAATAATTATGTAATGTTTTTGTTCATTCAACTAGGTAAGTACCAAGTTAAAGATATGAATATATATATTGAGCCTCTTATCAACGAGTTGTTGGAGTTATGGAATGGTGTCACTATGTATGATTTCTCTAGACCAATAGGACAAAGACAATTTCAATTCCATGCAATGCTTGTATGGATAATACATGATGCCCCAGAGCTAACACATTTTTGTGGTATGTTACAGTATTCAAGTTGCACATTATAAGTATAATTATAAAAATTAACATATTTAATCCAATTATACATTATCTTGTAGGTCTTCAAACAAAGGGAAAATTTGTATATCCAGTTTGTGGTCCAAAGGTGAAATCCTATCATTCAAAAAGTTTAGGAAAGCAGGTGTTTGATGAGTATAGGTACTTCCTCCACAGAAATCATAAGTATCGAAATACTGAAAAATGTCTTTTCAATGGAAAAGAAGAGACTACATCAAAGCCACTAAGAATGACACCTTGCCTATGCAAGTTGAAATATAATAGAATTAGTCATCAAGGTAATGTCATTCTATCTAATGGTTTATGTTTGGAATTTATATTTATCTATTGTGTTTTGTTTACTGATGATGTAATTGATGATCGTGAAGGTCGTCAAGGCATTAATGACCACCTTCCAAAGGGACTAAAAAGTTATCCAAGACAATTTAGTAGGTTGCCCTACTATGAGCAGCTACAAATTGTGCATTTGTTTGATACTATGCATATTGGAAAGAATATAATAGAGACATTATGGAAAATATTGGAAGGAAGGCATGACAAAGAAAAAATTGTCAAAATTTGTAGTGACATTCAGGAATCCAATCATGCAATAAAAAATGTCATTCAATCAAATAGAAATGGAGACCAGATTATTATAAGTGCCCTTCCTTGGTTATTAACAGACCAGGAAAGCAATGTTATAAAAGAAGTCATACGAAAAATTCGATTTCCCATAGGATTTGCTACGAACATAAACAATCTCATATCAAAGAAAAGTGAATTTGGGCCAAGGATGAAAACACATGATTGGCATACCTTCATTAAGGTAATTCATGTTCTTGTGTATTTAGTAAATATTTGTATACTACGCATGTACTTTTCATTGTATTATGTTAGAAAACAATGAAAAGATCATTTGATAATTGTTGTAGTACGTTTTACCTCTATCTCTCTCAAACAACTTTGACAATAATGTCAAGCAAGTCATATATGATCTTGGAAAATACATGAGGTAAGTAGTCATCTTTTTTCAATTTGTTGTATAGATAATATATTTGTGATTTGTTTTACTTGTTATGTTATATATTGTATATTATTTTGTAAAGTCTCGTTTATATATTTTTGCATCTAGAATCTCTTCTAGGTGGTTGTCATCTAAATAAATCCATAAAGAAGATATAAAATATTGGAAGAGAAAAATTCCTCATTTAATGTGTGAAATGCAAAATTGTCTACCTTCAACTTTTTTCAATGTACAAGAACACTACCTCATACACCAAGTTGACGAGATTGAATTGTGTGGACCTGTACACACTAGGTCAATGTGGATGGTTGAGAGGCACTTGAAATTTTTTAAGGCTTTGGTTTAACAAAGAGAACATCCTGAGAGTTCTATGGTGGAGGGATATATGGTATACCAGACTATGGTGTACATTGTTGAATATCTTCCTAAGTTTGCAGTAGAGATCCATGTAGATCGCATTTGGGATCCCAACCACATTAACAAATTTGAAGGGGAGTACTTGATGGGGAAAGGTAGACTGAGGAAAGTGAGAGGTAATTATAAGATATTATTGTAGTTAATTAATTCTTAATCTTCCTGATAATCCATTGTAAGTAGTCTATTAATTATTTGTATAGTTGGTCGGGAGTGGGATGCACTACATTTGAATATTGCAAACAATCTTGATTGGATGACTGTGTGATTGAACAATGTCAACATTCTGGTCACACATTAACATGGGAAGGTGTGGCTTCATTGGTTAAAGAAGTTCATCGTAATGGAGATTCCAATATTACGCAAAGGGAAATTGATTTAGCATATGGTTTAAGAGATAAACAGATATGTATAATTTTATTAATCACTCGTATGTTTATCAACTCACGATGTAATAATTTTAACATGTTAGACATATTGTAGGTCAAACACCACAAGGCTATGTGTTACAATGGTCATAAATTTCGCATCAAAAAGTTGGATGACATGAAGAAAACTTGTGATTCTGGGATAACTGCAGTCTTTGAGGTGACCAATATTTCATCTAGAAATGACATACATCCTCAAGAGTCTCAAAATCGATACTATGGCATTTTGGATGATATACTTGAGTGTGACTTTAATTGCTTCAAATTAGTTCTGTTTATAGTCAAATGGTATAGGCTATGACTGAATAAAAATGATCCTGATAGAACTGTTATTGAACATGATAATGGATTTACAATGGTTAATACATGGTCATTTGAGCCAGTTGGGGATGAGCCCTATGTTCTTCCAAGTCAATGTGAGCAGGTATTTTACTCAGAGGTTCCACATAAACCGGGTTGGTCATTTGTTGTTAGAAATGATCCAAGAGGAAGGTCGATAAAGTATAATGAGATGGAAGAAGAAGATACCGAAGAAGTAGAAGATGAAGATGATGATGATGATGATGATGATGATGCTGATGATGATGATGATGATGGTGATGATGGTGATGATGATGATGATGATGATGATGATGATGATGATGATGATGATGATGATGATGATGATGATGACGATCATAATCATCATCATCATGGCGATGATGATCATGATGGTCATGATGATGAGTTAGATGAAGAAGATTTCAATGACATGAATGAAATGTATGACATTTTTTGAACTTTGTGTTTATTTATGGAATTTGGACTGTTTATTAGCTATGTGATGGATGGTGATTTAAAATACATATGTGACGGATTACATGTTTATGATGATACATTTGACATTTTTTGAACTTTGTGTTTATTTGTGGAATGTGGACTATCTATTAGCTATGTGATGGATGGTGATTTATGATACATATGTGATAGATTACATGTTTATGATGATACATATGTGATGCTTATGATGCTTAATTATATATATGATGATACATATGTGATGCTTATGATGCTCATGATACATATGTATTTATTGTTTATCAAATTACAAATGTAATGCTTATGATTCTCAATTGTTGGTGTTGATTTTATGTATATATTTTGTGTGATGCTGTCACCCTTGGTGTAAACAAGTAATTGACTATATACATCATCAACCCTTTAGTTGAGGCACCTGCACAATTTACATAAAGTAAAGGTAAGGAATAAAAAAATATACAATGATTATGATGATTTCATATTGTTCATGTTGTGTACTATGTAATTTTTAGTATACGTGTCATGGAATTTTAAGCTAACATAAGATAATTGAATTACATATGCAGGAACCTGAACCCCTTTGACAAGGATCCTACACAATCTCATGGATCGACAAGTATAAGTCAATACACCCTATAGAAATAGTTTATTATTAAAAATTTACTAGGAAAACAAACTTCCTCGGCTCTTCAAACCTTGACATTAGCAGCAAACCTAATACAATTATCAACACTTGAGGCACCAATTGGACTTATTCAATTTTTTAATCTCAACGTCAACTTTAGGGCTGACTTCTTCATCAACATTACCCTCATTTGCAAAATATCTCTCATTACCAACTAACTCTCTCATTTGATGGAGTGCAGGTACCACCAAATAGGTATTTGTCAGATGTGTCTTCCTCGAGTGAGGGAAATGTAGGAATAGTCGACAAAAGTGAGACATGTAGTAAGTCTAAAATAGGGAGATCAACTAGAGGTCAAAAGATTAGAAGAAAATTCAATAAATGCATGGAATTTTTCCTTGCTCAAGGGGGGTCATGTTCTTATGATGATGAGACCAAAGGCGATATCAAGGTTCCCTTGAGGTACAAACATCTAGAGAAACAATGGGTACCTAAGGAACTTCCTTCAATAAACACTGATTTTTGTGTTAACGAGAGGATATATCGCATAGCACCTTCGTTGTTACATGGTTTGGGCCTTTTTTCCATGGACAACATAAAGGTCTGTTACAACAAAGTTGTTGAACTGATGGAGTATGTCAGACCTTGTTACAATTGCAAAAATTGGATGCAGATTGTTCGATATAAAAAAAGTATGTGTAGGTATGTGTGATGCTAAAAATATGGTATATAAGAAAGGCATACACATATAATGAGACAATAAAACATAAATGAAAAGCTTAATTGAAAACTAGATTTAAGATGCAAACCATAAACCTTCCTTGAAATGTCTTATTTTCCTCTATTCTTGAGGACCTTGAAGGTGTTGAATTGATTGGCTCTCAGCGGAGCAATGACCTCCAAAGTGGCAACTCAAGAATTGAGTAGCTACTTGATCATGATTGATTATGCAAATGATATAAAATGCAATGCTATGATTAATCCAAAATGCTAATTACTAGATGATTGAAATGAAAATTGCCTATAGAAATGATGCTAAAGCTATGAATGCAAGGGATCCTTATTGCTCCAAAATGGGGGATATTTATAGGAATTCCAAGGCCAAAGCTGAGGTGGCAGGAATCGACAATCTAGATATGATCTGAAGATATCAAGGGCCAAGATTGAGGAAGTTGGAGAAGAGGTTGGAGGAAGAGACACTTGTCATCTCTATGGTGACAAGTGTCAAGAAGCCTTGCTCATGAGAGGGCAAGTGTCCAAGGGAGAAGACATGTGACAAAAGTGTCATGTGTCTCAAGGGAAAAATATTCACACCATGGGAGGTTAGGATAAGGAGGTTAGAATGTGCAAGATAGGATAGGGTTAGTTAAACTCGTGGAATGGGTTAGGTTAAGGGATGGTTAGGTTAGGTGGTTAAAAGTTAGGATTCATGTGCTCATTTGAATTTAGAAATTCAAATAATTGGAAAATGAAAATTAACTCAACAAACTTGAGTTTGTTAATCTTAATTAGGGATTAGAAGAATTGATTTATATGGGGGACATTAATTAATCAAAGGGGGATATGAAATGAACTATATAAATAAATCATGTAGATTTATTTACTAGTAGATGAACAGAGAAATTAATCGAAGCGATGTGTGATGATGCATTGGTTCAAAAACAACTCGATTGATGATGTTTTTGATATTGATTTTGATAAGATATAGATTTGATCTTGATTTGATGCGGATTTGGTTTCGATATGATATTGATTCGATTTTGAGATGATAAATCTCAATATGATGCGGTTTCGATCTTTGAGATGATAAATCTCGATATGATGCCCCAAATGCTAACTGATGGATATTGATGCAAGGACCCCCCCCTTGGGAGATAAATCGAATAATTTTTGAATCTTTTGCAATTTTTTTATTTTTTTGAAATTTTTGAAATTTTTACGATTTTTAGATTTTTAATGATTTTCCGATATTTAGAGATTTTCAGAGTCTATCCGATTCATTTCCCGATACGAAATTTGAAAATGTTGCCCTGGCAAGTTGATTAGTTGATTAGATGATTAAAAAATAGTGGAATAAAAATCCCACTTAAATGCCCCACTGTGAGTTTAAAAGGGTGAATTCCTTTTTACCACTCTTCATTTGTGCAGTCCAGTTATTTGGAAAATTTGCTCTGGAGGAAGGAATGACGATCTTGTATCACTAGCATAGGTTCAAGCAAGTTCGGCAACACGAGCATCCTTCGGCCTACGGTCCATCAATACGTACTTCGAGAAAACCCAACTTTGTCAATTTTTAGTTGATTTTTGAAAAATTTAGCTATTTGTAGAAAAATCATTTTTTTAGGATTTTCGCCATGTGGGTTTGAAAAAAAATTACATTTTCGAGATGGGTTTTTTGAATTATAAAATAGGTTTTTAGGATTTTCGAAAAAATTTAACGCGCATCCCTAAAATATATATATATAATTATCATGCATTTAAATCATGTTTTTGAAAAGAAATTTCCATTTTTCAACAAAAAAATGTCTTTTTTTTTTGGGGGCGGGGGGGGGGGGGGGGGGGGGGTTGAGGCGCCATCGCAGATGCCTTGGATGCCACTAGCGCCGTCTAGATCCGAGCCTAAAATTTTACTCTTTTTTTTTTTTTAAAGATTTTTGGCGATTTTCTAATGTTTTTTTGAAATTTTTTGTGATTTTTCGAGGTTTTCGCTTTGTTGATGATTTGATTTAATTTTTGCAATTTTTTATAATTTGATGATTTTTCGATTATTGAGAATTTTTGCATTTTTTTTATTTGGGTGATTTTGAGAAAATGATTTGATTTATCAATTTTTTGTCATTTATTTAATTTTTTGATTATTGATGAATTGATTTGATAAAAAGGTTGGATTTGTTATCAATTTGATTAACTATCTAATTGATAAAATTAGACACTCCTGATTGATGAAATTTGATGATCAATTCTGATTATCTTGATGTACATGCGAGATGAAATAGGATTGATAATGACCTCATGATAGATGAGTGTCATTGATAGGGGCCCAACAAAATTTGATAAAAATCTCAATTGAGCAAGATGGACTGATAGATTGATTGATTTGATAGATAGATAAATCAAGAGACTAATATGATGAGATGATTTGATTGCAAGAGCACTTTAGTGTCCTCCAATCTTGAGAGTGCTTCCCGAAGACATGGATGCCGATACCCCACCTTAGCTAGGTAGAGCGAGACCACATTGACATTGTGGTTTATCTTCCCTTCTCGACATGCCTTGGCCCTTGATAAACCAAGGATTATTGATAGCCTTAGCAGAGCGATGGCATAGCGAGCACAACACTTTTCACTTACTGACGGGCGAGATGACAGTGACACCGGATACTACACATCCTTGTGATGGGTGAGCTAGCGTACTACAATCTTAGCGAGCGGGGTGGGACATATGCACTTTGCTGAGTGTTCGAGGATGATGAGATAGGCAAATATGACATTGTGTGGCAAGAGATGCTAGAGCTAGCCTATGCCACATTACCCACTGTTCTCACCGGATTCATTGGAGGTATCCTTTGTCTTGATCATAGGTCAAAGGGATTATATGTTGAATGGGGTCATCTTCTTGAGCAGATGGTGACACAGGGGAGCCAATTGCATGGGGGTCGTGCATGCTAGCGCACCTATATCATGACCTGAACCGAGTTGTGTACCAGAGATTAGTTACATTATCAGTAGGGGTGACCGTTCTTTAGATTTGAGCCTGGGAGAACCTTCCTATCACATGACCATTGGCCGACAGAGATAGACTTGTAGGCAGGCCTTATCTTGACAAGTATCCAGGTATCATTGTCCAGCGAAAGTTGGGCAAATTGGAGTATTGGTGACAGACACTAGATGATCTGGCCTGAGGATGCATTGGAGATATCATATGTATTTATGTCACGGTACTTAAATGGATCGACACCCTATGTCATCAAGCGATTCCTTTGTATGAGGGTGTTGAGACAGTATGGAAGGATATAGGGGATACCATAGGGTACAACTCATTATGCTTGCAGGAGACTAGATATAGCTACTTGGGGCCCTCTATTTCATATGACCATGCATGTATAGAGTATTGATCATTGGGGCCACTGGATTGAGATTATCTTCCAAGTGTGATGGATAGTGAGATGACAAATGAATACATCGTGCATTGTACTATACACAGGTTTCCAAGGCTGACATTTCCCGATGAGCCAGAGCTAGTTTTAGATGAGGATGATGAGAGGATACAATGCAGAGCTCCTAGACAACCAAGGGATGGTGGGGAGAGAGGAGGTGGGGGCAGAGATGATGGCAGAGATGGAGGGGATGATAGAGATGGATATGGAGGAGATTCTGGAGATCATGGTGTTGGAAATGATGATGGAGGAGATGATGATGGGGGAGACGGCCGAGCAGTGCTAGTGGCAGGGGCAGGCACACCGGGAGCCAGCAATTCTAGATCTACCAAAGATGTATATACAGATTGAATGACCCGAGTGGTCAGACAAAGGAGATCAGGTCCCAGAGTAGGAGGTTCCCCAGGTTGAGCATGTACCTATGACAGTATCATAGGTTGAGAAGCCATAGGAAGAGGCACCTTGACGGATCCTCATTAGGATGTCGACTCATCAACAGGAGGCTCAGGTTCAACAGCTAGAGAGTTGACTAGTAGAGAGGGACTCTCAGATGGCCCAGCTAGAGGTTCAGATGGTTTCTCTCATGGGCGAGAGAGATGCATCTAGGGATAGGTGTCGGCAAGCCGAGGCATAGGTACAGTTGTCAGGAGAGTCTAGTTTAGGGAAGACTGCCCTGAAGATGATGCGCCAGGGGATCCAAGAGGCTGAGTATTATAGGACCTTATACATTACTATTGTTTTGCCTGATCGAAGGGCTCCAAGATTTTCACAGCTGAGTAGGAGATCAAGACAGAGCCAAACTGAGAGTCGAGCAGTGACAGGGCCACTTCAAAGAGATCCCCCAAGTGGGGACTCGGGTATAGGGGTATCAGCTGGTGCTACTATACCTGCCACATTAGGATAGAGTTCTACTTTGTGTCCTAGTGGTCACACTAAGATGGGACATTGATCCATTCATATACACACCTTTTTGTGATGAGATATTGATGATTCTTGTGATGCATATGTGTGATGTATCTCATATATTTTTGTGATATCATTGTACCTTGGACATTGATATTTTTGATGATCCTATTTGCTCTTCATGACCTATGAGATAATGGATGCATTCTATTTGATATATGATTATGTTGTGTAGTTACTTTTATGATGTATTCTTTATTTTCTATATGCTTTATGGATTCTATATGATGGATACATGATAATATAGTATTTGCATGATGTTATGTGAATGAGAATATGTATGGTGATGCTTATATGTATTATGTGATGTATGTGCATTGCAATGCTTTCTATGTTTATGATATTTTTATGATTGTCTCATGCATGTTAATATGAGATGGATGCAATTCAATGCAATGATGCTACTTTATATGATTTGAGATAAAATAGATGCAATGCAATAATCTAACTAAATGAATGAATGATTGGATGTTTTATATGAATGATGTCTTAGTATGCAATGGTTACATGAGATGAACTAACCTATCGTGCAGGATGAATGAATTGATTATTTTTGTTATTATCCAATGTACTCAATCATGTAATAAGAGAGATAACACCATGTTAGTATTTGGCCTTGGAAAAGATGAGTGTTGTGATCCCATGCAAAATGAAATGTCAATCTACTTTAAAAATGCAAATGTAAAATGAAATGCAATGCGACGATCGGACTGGTCATGGAGTCATTGCTTTGTTTCATCATTGAGCCTTTAAAATGTGGGAAGTGAGTGCAAACATCAATGGTATAATTGAACCATGATGACCTGAGCACTACTTTCCTGGGTTTTGATATTGCAAGTTAGCACAAGCATCAAGGTATAATTGAACCAAAATGACCTGAGTGTTGCTTGCGTAAAATAGATAGTATTAACCATTTCTATATGCAAATCCGAAATGTCTTCCATGATACTCTGATGATCATGTTCTAAGACAACTTTGCACATGTTAATGACTAATTTAGAGATAGTAGACAAGAAAAATATCATGTTCCTTCCTTGTTCCTCTAGTCAAAGACATCCTGGAGTCACTCAAAAATCATGATAGCAAAAATCAAGATAAAATAGTTGAACCATTATTGTCAAAGTGTTAAAATCATGAGTCAAGATATATAATCCATTGATATGTGTTTGTCATGTTTATACTGATATGTGATAGTTAATGGTTGACAATGTGATCTTATGTTCAATGTTGGATGTGTCTCAGTTTTTCGCTTGACAAGTGTTGCCTAACTATTGTTCTACCTGTTTGATTAAGCTCAAAAGGATGAAAAAATTTTCCCCCAGTTAGGTTCAGGATTTTGCCCCCAGTTTAGAAACAAACCTTATTATGATATATACAATGATCCAAACCATGATGAGAAATCACCTGGGATGCCTACGTATGTACAAAGACTTCATGATGGATATGAACAACACTGATGGAAAGGAATGCAAGTGGAAGGATGCATGAACCAATAGATGGAAGAGCTAGCTCACAGATAGCGCCTATTTGCCAAGTTTTCACCATCTATTTTTATTGCACTTTTTCTCATATTTGATTTTTTTTTTCATTGTTTTTCACTGTTTTTTATATTTTTTGTTTTTTCACTGTTTTGGGATTTTTCTTCTTTTTCACTGTTTTTGGATTTTTCTGCTTTTTCACTGTTTTTAGATTTTTCTACTTTTTCACTATTTTTGTATTTTTTTGATTTTTCACTGTTTTTGTATTTTTCTGCTTTTTCAGACATAAAACTTCTTCAGATGCATGTTATTGATGGGTTCCTCAAGTTGATCCCCATCTTGTGTTGATAGCTGATATGCTCCTAACCCAAATATTATTGTGACCACAAATGGACCTAACCAGTTTGGTTCAAACTTTCCTTTCTTTTCTCAATCTGACTGGTTTCATGGATTTTCCTTTAGTACTAGTTCCCCAACTTGAAAGACTCATGGTTTGACCTTATGATTATAACTTTGGCACATTCTTTGCTGATATACCTTTAAATTATCAAAGGCATTTTGTCTTCGTTCATGGATGAATTCTAACTCCTGCAATCTAGATACTCGTTGTTCTTCATCTGGGATAAGACCTTTTAATGATACTCATAGAGAAGGTATCTCTACTTCTATTGGCAGTATTTCTTCTAATCCATAAACAAGAGAGAAAGGTGTGGCACCTATGGGTGTGCGGATACTAGTATAGTAGGCCCATAGAGAAGGGTTCAATTTAATATGATAATCTCTGTCAGCATCATTCACTATCTTTATGAGGATTTTCAAAATAGTTTTGTTTGATGCTTCTGCTTGCCCATTCCCTTATGGATAGTAGGGTGTGGAAAATTTGTGTTGGATCTTGAATTTCTCACATAGCTCTTGGACATCCTGATTCTTGAATCGTCACCCATTATCAGTGATAATGGTCATGGGTATTCCATAGCGACAGATGATATAGTTCAAGATAAATGCATCAATTTGTTTTCCTATGATATTGATGAGAGGTACTACCTCAATCCATTTTGTAAAATATTCTATAGTTACAAGGATGAATTTGTGACCATTGGATGAAGAAGGATTTATCTTTCTTACTAGATCAAGACCCCATTGGTAGAAAGGCCAAGATGTTACCAAAGCATGAAGTTCTTGTGTTGGTGCATGAATCAAATTCCCATGGATCTGACATTATTTTCATGTTTTATCTATCTGAAAAAGAATCTTGTTCCATAGTTGGCCAATAATAGCCCAAGCGTATGATTTTTTTTGAAAGGGTAAGACCACTTGAATGAGTGCCACAAATGTCATTATGGACTTCATGTAAGGCCTTCTCAGATTCTTCTTGTTTGAGACATCTTAAAAGAGTACCATCTAGACCTCATTTAAACAAGGTATCTGCAACAAGAGTATAATGGGAGGATTGGCGAATAAAGTTTCACTTTTGATTTTTTGACAAATCAGGAGGGAGGGTGTTATCTTTTAGGTATGTATAAGTTTGGCCATAGTGGGAGGAATCATGCCCAACAAGGTGACAGATAGTTTGGGAATCAGGACAATTATGAGCAGGGTAAAACAACTCTTCCACCAGGAATTTGTAACGCTCTTGATTTTCTTGTGTCTGCAATAGAGAAGCAAGTGTTGTCATGGTGTCTGCTTCTTTGTTGTCATTCCTTGGAATCTGTTGAAAATTTATTTCAAAAAAGTGTTTCTTGACATCATCAAACATCTTTTTGTAAGGCATGAGTTTTTCATCCTTTGTTTGATAATCATCATTGATTTTATTAATGACAAGCTAAGAGTCTCCAAAGACCTAAAGTTGTGTAATGTTCCATTCTATGGCCATCTTTATTTCTATTGCCAAAGCTTCATATTTTGTTGTGTTATTGATACATGGAAAGCTTAATTTGTATGCTTTTGGAATTGTATGACCTTGTGGTGTGATGAATAGTATGCTTTCTCCCGATCCATGTTGTGTTCCATTATTGATGCCTGCTCTTGGACTGATATTTGGGTGATGTATTATAAGATCTGGATCCAACCCTGGAATGTCTGCATATGACCATCTTTTGATTTTCCTCCTTTCGAAGAATTCAAAATATTTTTGCATTTCTAGTTCTGATAGAGAAGTTGCTGGATATAGATCAGTTGTGCCAATGTTAACTGCCTCTGTCAGTTCTATTAGGATATGACCTCTCTTGATAAAATTCAGGTAAGGTGTCAAATCTCCCATCTTTCGGTGCCTCGAGGAGGTTTTCACCATTAGATGTGTCCTTTCTTTTTACTTTTTATCGGTCTAATGTTGCCAGTAAATGGTTTTCAGCATTAGACCTAATATTGTTTTCTTTATTTTCATTTTTGCGACTAGGAGATTAGGCACCCACTTGACTCGAAGATACGTTAGTGAAATACCTAGTGGAAGTTGTTGTGGGTTCGATTGCATTAATATACAAGGATATGAAATGGTCATTAAGAAAGGTATCAATGGTGGTATGCCTTTCATTTTCCCAGTCCATAAGTTTAGGATGGATTAAGGGTAAAGGATCCTCAGGTTGAATTGTTTCAAAGATATTAGGGGTCATGATAGAGATGTTAGAGCTTTCAATATGCGTTTCAATGTCTAGAATGATACTCTCATCAAAATGACCTCTTGCAGGTAGCTTCTAACCATCCTCGATTAAGTCCAAGTCAACTGAATGTGATTCTAAATCAAGTGGGCTAGTTCCTAATGTTTGTCCTGCATACATGTAAACTATATCGACACCTACATCTTCTTCATCCCTTTCCATTTCAAGTTGCTCTTGTTTGTTTTTCCATGATAGCAAATATTCTTCATTCCCTCGATCTCTTAGCTGCATTTGCTTTTCCATGCTTGACAAAATTGATGCAAATGATTATTACTTGGATTGTGTGCTTGAAGATGTTGCCTCTCTATTATGTGGAACAATGACCTCTTGAGCTGGTTTTAGATTAATACAACACTACAATGGATTTGAGTCTGCTGAGATCGTGATTTCCTACCCATTGTATGGAAATTTTAGGCATTGATGCAATGTTGATGGAATAGCCTATATGTCATGTATCCATGGTCTTCCCAAGAGTATGTTGTATGGTATGTCCAAGTCTAGAACTTGGCATGTTGTCTCTTTCTGCAAAGGTCCCACTCTGATGGGTAATATCACAATTCCTTAAGAGAATTGCTCTTCCTCATCATATGTTTTGAATGTGATATTTTTCTAGGGATCAACTGCATCTTTTGAATAACCTAGAACATGGACAAGACTCAATGAGCAAATGTTTAAGCCAGCTCCACCATCTATTAGGACACATATAATGAGCGTTCTATGAATGAGGACTTCAATTTCCAAGGGAGTGTTATGGGGATGTTGCAAGGAATCAATGCTTAGATATAAATGAGATGGGCTTTGAATAAGATCCTCTGAAATAGGTTTGATGGCCATTATGGATATCCCTTGGGGAACTTCATCCTTGGGTGTATTGTTTGGTGAGGATGCTATGAAAGGTTCTTGCAAGTTTTTAAGAGGTGTAGGAATAGATGCCTTTGGAGAGTCAATTTTCTTATGGGGGGATGAGCCATTCCTAGACATAGGTGTGCGATTTTGATCTTTCTCAACAAAATACTTTAGGGATCTCTTTAAGAGTTGCATAAGAGAGCCACCTTTCTTTGGAGATGCATTTGAATCCTTGAGAGGTTTTGACATAGTTGGATTTTGATTTTGGACTTGTTTGATTTCTCTGATATGTTAACCTGTTATGTCTTCTTCTTGTATTTTGTTTTGGTATGCCATATTTCTATGCTCTTCAGCTATTTCAAATATTTCTATTTCTGTTGCAAGGATTCAATTGTCTAAAAGGTGTTTTGATAAGCGACCAACTGTCAAGGTAGGTATGATAGAGTGATATAAAATGAAAAGATAATTCAAGTATTTATAGATTTGTAAGTTTTTTTTATCTTAGTTTGGAGTGCAAATTTTGTGATTTTTGATATGACCAAGTTCAATAGGAACAATATGTCTTATGATAAATAATGAGGTTATTCCGATCAAGCATTGTAGTTTCATGATAAAGGATGATAGATCCTGATGAGAAACTATGTTTGAACGATCAGTTTATCAAATAAAATGTGATGTGGCACTTTAAGGTGTTATATCTTTAAATTTGTTTGAGGTGAATACTTGAGAACCTTTAGTGTGCCTAGTCTTGAATTTGTTTTGATAGAAAATAACCTGATTGAATGACCCAAGAAGATGACCTAGTCTCTATGTTTGACTGTTTGAGAAATGGGTTGTTTTTGTTTTCTGATTTTGGTGCAGTTTACCAGAAATGCTGACAAAATGACCAAAAACTCTGCTATACCAGAAACGCTGACAAACTTACCAGAAATGCTGCTATACTGACCAGAAACACTGGCAAACATACCAGAAACACTTACAAACATAACAGAAACGCTATTCTGCAATGCAGTGACTCTAAAGTTCAAAATAATGATGTGTATACTCAACAAATTAAGTGTTTGAACTTAGGAGATTGCAATTTTGACCCAACTTTGTGATTTTCAGACTCAAAGAACTGATATTTAGACCTAAAAAGTACAAACTAGGACATCTAATACTACAACATGAGCAATTTGACATTCAACTCAAAAGAGTTGTTGATTATACCAAGGGAGCTGACCTTTAGACCAAGAGAGCTACTATTTAGACTAAGAACTCTATTGTTTAGACCAGGAACTCTGTTGTTTAGACCAAGAACTATGTTGTTTAGACCATAAAATCTGATGTGCTCAACCTTGGAGAGTTAATGTTGAAATATGAGAAAGTTAACATTCATACCAAGAGAGCTAACGTTTGGACTGAAAGTGCAACTGTTTAGACTGTAGGTGTGACAGTTTGGACTGAAAGAGCTCATGTTTGGACTGTGAATGCGACTGTTTGGACCAACAGAGCTACTATTTGGACTATGAATGTGATTGTTTGGGCTAATAGAGCTATTGTTTGTGTAATACCCTAAAAATGGCCATCTAAACCATGGGCCCCTAATCTCGACAACATCACCAAGGTCCTAACCAAAGGCAATTAAATCAACTTTGAGCACATTATTAACTCTTTAATCATCAAATGTCGCATGGCAAATCAATTAATCAGTATTGATAAAATATTCATTTAATTAATTGAATCATTCCAAGAAAATCATTTTAATCAATTATCATGTTTAATCTATTAAATATCCTAACATATTTAATTAATTAATTAATTTGCCATTAATCTTAAAAAAGAATTAATTTATTACAAAAGAGGAATTAATTACAAGGCAAGAGTTGAATTGAAAATAAAATAAAAGAATTGAATTGAGAGAGAAATCAAACTTGAGATATTATTTCTTTTTCTAAATTTAGAACTTGAAGTCAGAAAAGCAATTAATTGAATTATTGATTATTCTCTAAAATTGGAACTCAAAGGTTTTCAGAAAAAAAAGTTCAGTTGCATTAAAAAAACTCTTTTCTTGAATAAATCAAAGAATTGTCTATTTTTATCACAAATTCATGGAATTAATTTAATATTATTGTCTAATGCAACTTGAACTTCTTATCTAAATGCATTTCAATTAAACTATAATTGGAATCTATCTCAAGGTTAACTGAACCTGATTTCTCAATTATTTTTAATTAATCCTAAATTGATATTTTTCATCATCTATCTTGTAATTCTCTATAAATTCAGCCTATCAACTCTCAATCAATTCACCCCAGAGATTTTTGAGAACACGCTTGGAGATTATTATTACATTGATTTTTGTTATGGAGTCATTGAATACATTGTGCTTTTTTCGTTTATTTGCATCCATATTTTGTTTACTCATATTGCTTCCATATTGCTTGAATTATTCATCCATCTTGCATCCATTTTAGCTTAATATCATCCTCATATAGATTAAATCCTTTGTCTTGGTGTAGTCTAGTCACTGGTATTGCTTATAAAAATCTGAGAGCAATCTTATACTCACATCTTTTAGAAGGCAATTAGTCTCTTTGTTATGGTTTATTATTTATTGATTATTTATTTACTAACCATACATGTAATGACTTAATTGAAGTGTTGTGCTTGTAGCTACAAACCCTTTTTCACACACACATCTTTGGTGCCCACCGTGGGGCCGAAGACTACATTTTTCGGCCTCCAAGACTGACTTTTATATTTTTTTTTTCAGATTTTTGACTTTTTGGATTTTCATCCGTACAGTCTCTGCGTCATCTCGTACGAAATTTCCCACAGGCTGAAATGATAAACTACAGGTATCATACGAAATGCAATTCTCTATCGTACGAGAAGGAATCATGTACCGTATGATTTGGCAAACTCTGTCGTACGACTCTGTATTTTTCTGGTTAAAAATTCAAAAAAAGAAAATTACATGATTTTTCTTTTCTATTCAAATTGATTATTCTGACGACTAACCTAGTTGTTTATCTGTCTGTCTTAGAATTTTTCACAGCCTAATCAGTTTTTGCAGAATGCTTGTCAAAGAATATGCTTATTGCACAAAGATAATATGACTACTGATTCGTTGTCTTTGCAGGTTACCTGAAAAGAATCGACCAAACATCGTGTATTCTTTCAATTCATTTTTAGGCACCTAAATTGCTATTTGGTTAAAGAACAAATATGTCTTTCGTGTTTTTTTGAAGATTCTGAGAGGTAGGAGAGTATGCTCTTGTCTTTTTTCTAGACAATCAGAAATCTAGACCCTTGAGGCTTTTTCTTTGTTTGAGATTTGTACATCTTTAGCAGGCCTGCCCTCCCAAGGGGTTAAAAAACTCTTAAAGTCGTTATGGCCGGTGTGAGGGGAATGACCTAAGTGGGAATAGCTAAATGCCAAGTACTCCAACCCACTATAAAATAAACATGATTTGATGAAAATAAAATCAATGATAGTGCTCGGGAATAGCTCTCCTCTGTACCTTCAGGTATATTAAACCTTGGTTTTCAAAGCTGGGAGACCTCTTAATTGAGTTGATACCTCAACATGCCGAACGGACCCCTTACGAGATCTAATTAAAATTAGAAGCTACTCGGTTCACCTCTGAAAGGGGGATAATCTTTGTTCAAGAGAGATAGTAACTCTCCCAAGATACTTGTCATTTCATGCCCCCATTAGCATTTGGAGTTGGATAATACGGTGTTGAGAATCCATTGCGTGAGACTTAGTGGATATATTCTGATTAGCTATTGGGTGTATACCTGAGTCTACAAGAAAAGGTTTTCTTCTCTCACCAAAATCCTTAGGGCTTGCATGCTATGATTTGAGTTACTATTTATACTATGTGCTTTTTGTGTTTTCATCCTTGAAACAAAAACTGAAATATAAAAAACTAGAGAAAACAAGAAACAACTCAGTGATCAAAAACTTTGTCCGTGTCAAAACAAGTCCATCCTAAGTCAAAATTATGTCCAAAACTAGTCTATCCTGGTCAAAAATCACTCCATCTCTGAATTGGTCATACTCAGTTGTCATACTCAGCTATTAAAAAACTCAGAATTTTAGTCTCTTCCCTGTGAACAGTCGTATGAATGTGATCATTTATCATCTTGCACCATATCTTGTGTTGTACGAGCCTGATAATTTATCATTTGAGCTCAATCCTTTGTCGTACGAATCTTGATACTTTCTCATCTAAAGCTAAATCTCGTGTCGTACGAAACAAATTGCACTGAATCTTTTGTAATTCTGGACATACCCATTTTTCGTACGGTACTAGGCAGCAACGCGTATGAAACAGAACTGTTGTCATCCTAGAACTATTAAATTGTCGTTCGGCTCAATAAATCTTGTTGTACAGAGCAGTCAAACTTGCCTCAAATAGTCTACAACAAACATAATACTAGTTATCATCATCCTAAGCATAAACAGATCAAGACAGTGTACCTCTACCATTTGTGTTGCAAGATTTGGTCGATCATCTTTTCAGATAGTTCAATCAACTACCTATCAAACCTAAGTCACTTAGATAATGTCTTATACAAGATAGATCATTCCTAAAACCAAACTGAATCTTAGTCACTACTCTCAAATAACCTTAGATAAATGTCTTATATAGGATAGGTCTTTCCTGAAACTAGATTAAATCTCAGTTGGTTCTCTCAAACAAATACGTTAACCAAACAACTAGCTTTGAAATTGATCTTGACCTCTGCATCACAAATAGTTTTAGGTCACACTAATCCATAAAAATGCCTACTCAAACCAGGATTTCTTGTAAGAAAGAGGCCAAAGGCAAAGGACAACCCTTCACATACCAAGATAACCCATATTACATGGAGGACCCGCTCACTGGCAAACCTTCATCATCAGGAGTACCAGTTTTTGATGAACCTGAATCTCCCACTATACATGAGATAGAATAAAATGACAAAGACAACCTTAATGTTCATGAAACTGATAATGATTCCTCATCAAGTGAATTTGAAGAAGACATCGAACCTTCAGAAAAAGAAATCCGTGACTGTCAAAAGGATAAAGACTTCTAAAAAATGATAAAAGCTATCCTAGCTCGAGAAAAGGAAGACTATTTTTTAGAACTAGAAAAACAAGGTGCCAAGCTTCCTACTGGATATGATGTTTAGAAACTCATTACTAAAAAGGAATAATCACCTATACTCATGGTACACAAACAATTACTAGCCTTATGGACCAAGATCACTAAAGTAAAGAATAAGGATAACTCCCCAAAACAATATTCTCTGGAGACAATATGCCCTTTTCCATTTGACAAGAATCTATACATGCCTCCATTCCCTTCATGAGTTGAGATCCCAAAATTTGACAAATATGATGGTACCTCAGATCCTCAAGATCATGCCAGAGAGTTTTGTGCTGCATGTATGGAGTTCATGCACGATCAAACGTATCTCATGCACCTTTTCCCAAGGAGTTTGAGAGGACAAGCCATGGAATGGTTCTCAAGTCTACCTAAAGGAATAAAAACGTTTGAAGAACTAATCACACTATTCTTACAACAATACTCATACAACATTTGACATTATGTGACTATGATTAAGCTTTGCAATACTATATAGAAAACTAGGTAGCCTTTTCTTACTTTCCTCGAACGTTGGAGAAAGATGTTCTCCTGGTATTCATGACCTATCCTAGATTATGAGAAAATGGACATATTCGTCAACAACTTGGTCCCAAAATTGAAATATAGCATCCAAATGCAAGTACACCCTTCATTTAACAAAATGGTAGATAATGCCATTCGAATGGAAGATGTGCTCATAAAGAAGGGGGATATCTCACCTTGGAAAGAAACGCAACCAGGATCTAGCTCTAAAGAGAAGAAGAAGTATTAGAAATTTGGCAAAGACAACAATAAGAGTGTTGTTAATGATGGAGTAGTAGACACTATTAAAACCAACTCAAAGCCCACGATATTCAACTTGGCTACTGGCACACAAGCACTTAAAGCTATTGAAGCTATAGTAGAAAATCCTCCAAAGAAAACAAAAGAATGGTTCAAAGAGAATCCTTGGCTTTCCAAACCTAAGCGTGATTTCACTCCTCTTGAAGAACCATATGAATCCACTTTCAAAACTCTATTGGCAAACAACCTGATAATGCTACCAGATAACTCCAGACCATATGATCTAGAAATTAAACCAAAATGGTGGAGAGAAAATGAATATTGTGACTTCCATCAGAATAAAGGTCATAACACAAACAATTGCATGAAGCTCAAACATGAGATTCAAGATCTCATAGACACTGGTAAAATTTTTATCGGGAATCACCCGACCAATGCTAATCATGAGGCATTTAAGAACCCTTTACCTATTTACGAACAAGGTGATTCATCAAAGACCAAAGGAGGTGCCAAAGTAAATTATACTTACACCAGCAATGACAATGTCATCAACATGATTGTGCCTTCCCAATCAGAATATTGCAATGTGATTATAGTCCAAGATAAACCAAATGAATCACGATATGCAAGAGATTTGACCCATTCTTAGAAGAAAGTCACTCTCCAAGGAGCTAGTTCTTCCAACCCAGCTCAAGCAACATCGAACCCACCAGCCTTGTCAAACAAAAAAAAAGAATCAACCTTGGATAATTTTAAAAGGCTAACTTCAACATCATCCTCTGGATATAGTGTTGTTGAACAGTTGAAAAGGACAAATGCTCAAATCTCAATCTTTGAATTGCTAAAACTCTCATCTACTCACAAAGAGATCCTAGACAAGGCATTGCTCACCACTAATGTTCCCAAAGATTAAGATATTGATCGGTTTCAGTCTATGGTGGGTTATCTAACTTCACCTCACTATCTGACCTTCTCTAAAGAAGATGACAACTTGCTAAATCATCCACATAATCAGCCATTTCATATTGAAGCCATGATCCATAAACACAGAGTCAAACGTGTTTTGATAGATGGAGGCATGGGGTTGAATATATGTACTTACAGTCTGCTTACACAACTAGGATTCTCTAAAAATGTCATTAATCCTACCAAGAAAATAACAATTAAAGCCTATGATGAAGAAGAAAGGACCTCTAAAGGTCTGGTATCATTACCAATTAGGGTGGGACCTGTAGAAAGAGATGTCCTTTTTTGGGTACTTGATCTTCCTTTGTCATACAATATCTTACTGGGCACATCGTGGATTCATGAGATAAAGGCAGTTCCATCAACATACCATCAATGCTTAAAATTTCCTTATAATGGAACAGAAGTCAGTATTCCTGCTGATACAAATGTCACCTGTAAATACATTAATAAAAGGTGTTGATACTTTTGTGCCTCATAATAGGGCAGCCTCTACAAGTGAAAATCCAAAAGCTCTGATGAAAGACTTGGAAAAGAAATTGAAGATCACAAATGCTGGCATGGATGGCTACAAGATAGAACTGGTACTTTCATTAGTCTCTCTCCCTCCATCACCAAAATAGTTGGGCAAACCATCAGAGGCTATGAGAACACAAACTTCAGCTTCGAATATCATATATGATGGTTTTTTTGTATAGTCTTCTACTTCCTTGGCAGATGAAATAGAAGAGGATGTTGTTCTTAACTGGCTCTTTAAGGAAGATAGTCAAAAAGAGGAGGTATGACATTGTGAGATTTCCTCAAGCCAATATGGTCCTGGCTACAAGATGATTCAACGCATGGGATATTCAGGTACTGGTCCCCTGGGTAAACATCAAGAGAGTATTATTGAATCAATTCAACTGCAAATGAAATCAACAAATGATAAGGCTTGACTGGGGTACAATCTGAAAAAAAATATCAGACCAAAAACATGCTTCTAAATCTAAGTGGCAAAAAAGGATATCGCCTTCAACATTACAGGAAACAAACGCTCACCAAACTCAAGCAGAGTGTGTAAAAGAGAAAGAGGAATCAACAGTCAACACTCAAGCTCTGATGGTGTCAAATACAATAATGCAAGGAGTTGAGATCCCAGAGGATATAAGAGATGAAGTAGTAAGAATCAGAGAATTGTTTGCACCACTAAAAGTTCTAGTCACATACACTGGTAGGAAGCAAGTAGACAATTCAGAGACTAACTCAAATGAGTATGAATGGGGTCCTGACCACCTCTCGGATACATCTAGTACATAAACTCTAGAAGAGTCTAGAAGTAACATAGATGATACTCAAGAACTGATGTGCATAAAACTAGAGAAGGAAATACAGGAAATCGGACTAAGAAGACAAGCAGACTATGAACAAGGACTAAAGGAAGGAAGAATACCAAAAAGATTTTCATCTATGTACCCCTATACTAAGACAGAACAAATCAGGTATAGCACTACACAAGAAGAGTCGAAAGCTACAAAACAAGAACCAGTTATCAGTCCAGAAGAAGCTAAATGGAGTAGATGACAACAAATCACAGAAACAGTAAGATCATGTCAATAGGTATGTCAAATACAAATGATAAATGAGACAAATCTTGAAGGAACTTGCAGCATTAAAGATGTTGGTGTTGATACCATACATAAGCTCACTAAATCACTTGAAGAAGACTCAGAAACTTCATCTGATGAATCTAAAATAGTCCTATTCAGGACAATATCTACTTAGCATCACATTCTGAATCATCTGATGTAAATGATGAAAATTTGTCTACTAATCTTATTGTTGTCAAACCGCGATATGACGTCCAGTCTAGCGTGGGGAATAATGCTACAAGTATTAACATAAACTTTAATAATCATGTTCAGACTCTTCCTAGTCTCAAGACACTTATGCAAGGTATCCTTCTAGAACTCAACTTTTCGATCCGTAGTTGCGATGACAATACCGTGAATGCTCTCGAACCTATCCAAAATTTATCCTTACTACATCCAGAACTAATTGATTGTACTTTACAGAACCAGCCCATAAATATACCTACTTTTGCCAATGACTATATGTTAGCCTATTATCTCAATGCAATTGAACCTATGGACTCTTCCACCAGTGAATAGAGTGAAAACATGACTAAATTGGATATCAAGTATCTTAGTCACAAAAACAAGAAAAATAAAAATAAAAGATCTGATGGTGAAAACCACATTATGGCCATGTCAGAATCTAAAAAAGAGAAAATAAAAGACGTACCTAAGGGTGAAAACCTCTCTGAGGTGCCTGGAGGTGAGATACTTGATATATTGTCAAGTCACTTCCAAGAGAGATCTTCCATATTGATCAAGCTAACTAAGCCAATGAACATTGGGAGTCAAGAGACACCACACATCATTCATATAGCTCAATCACTATCAGCAGAAGAATTGAAGGATTTCACTCATCTATTCTCAGAAAAGAAAAGAAATTTTGCATGGACATTGTGTGTGTGAAAAAGTGAACCTGTAGCTGCAAGCACAACACTTCAATTAAGTCATTATATGCATGGTTAGTAATTAATAATCAATAAGAAATAAACCATAGCAAAGCGACTAATTGCCTTCTAAAAGAGGCGAGTATAAGATTGCCCTCAGATTATTATAAGCAATACCAGTGACTAGACTACACTAAGACGAAGGATTTAATCTATATGATATTAAGCTATATGGATGCAAGATGGATGAATAATTCAAGCAATAATAATCAATTCAAGCAAACAATGGATGCAAGCAATAATGAATGTAAAATGAATGCAAATAATCTAAAAAAGCACAATAATTTTCAATGACTCCAGAGCGAAATTAGCATGATAATAATCTCCAAGCGTGTTCTCAAAAATTTCTGGGGTGAATTGGAATGAGAGCTGAAGACTGAATTTATAGAGAATCACAAGAGAAAAAGCTCAATTCAGGATTAATTGAAATAATTAAGAAATCATGTTCAGTTAGCCTTGAGATAGATTCCAATTATAGTTTAATTGAAATGCATTCAAATTAGAAGTCCAAGTTGCATTGGAAAATAATAATAAATTGATTCCATGCATATCTGATAAAAATAGATAATTTCATGCACATATTTGATTTATTCAAGAAAAAGATCTTTTCAATGCAACTGAACTTCTTTTTCTATTTTTGAAAAGCTTTAAGTTCCAATTTTAGAGAATAATTCAATAATTCAATTAAATTGCTTTTCTGATTTCAAGTTCTAAATTTAGAAAAAGAAATAATATCTCAAATTTGATTTCTTTCTCAATTCAATTCTTTTTGTTGTTTCATTTTCAATTCAACTCTTTGTAATAAATTAATCATTTTTGCATGATTGAATGGCAAATTTATTAATTAATTAAATATGCAAGGATATTTAATAAATTAAAATGGGATAATTGATCAAAATGATATTCTTGAAAATGATTTGATTAATTAAATAAATATTTAATTAATGCTGAGTAGTTGATTTGCCATGTGATTTTTGATAATTAAAGAATTAATAATGTGCTCAAGATTAATTTAATTGCCTTTGGTTAGGACCTTGGTGATGTTGTCGAGATTAGGGGCCCATGGTTTAGATGACCAATTTTAGGGTATTACATTTGCCCCTCTTTGAATTAATGTGCGAGCAGCGCTTTGATTCAAAGAATGTGTGATGTCTAGGAGATGCCAGTTCTGAACTTGTTTGATCATGAACTAGATGAAAAGCAAGGCGTTTAGCTTGATTCGAAGTGGCAAAGTTGAATGAAGTCTGATTAAAGTGATACCAATCCTAAACTTGATTGAACTGAGGAATGATAGAAAACAAAGATACCGAACTTGAACTTGATTGATCAAGAAGCGGATCTTACTGATCTAGAACTTGATTGATCTTAGATACAGTGAGTGATGATAAAAAAATTGATCTTGAACTTGATTGATCAAGACAAGATGAGCGAAGAATAAACCATTCAGCTTGATCAAGAAATGAATACTGAACACCTACTTAGATTTAGTGTGATCAAAGAAACTCTTTAAACTGTTGATTGAGTTTAAACAAATAATCAGTTTGATTTGAAGCGATGAAACTGATTAATGTTAAGTGATTAATTTAGATGAAAGACAAATATTGACTTGATTTGAAGCGATGAAACTGATATGCCCCTAGTGATTGATTTGATTCAGATGATCGAGAGATCTCAACTTGATGTGAAGTGATGAAGCTGAGATGCCCCTTAGCAATAAGGATTTTTTTCTTTAATTGTAAAGATTTTGCTCGACTTTTGATGAAGATTTGAAAAATTTCTTGACTTGTGAGATGCGAAGCCATAAGGTCGTGAGTATGCCCCCTCGGGAGCAAAATTGAAAGATAGTGAGCGATTGATTATAGGCAATTGTGTGGCAAAAATAACTTATTTGAGCACAAATTGATTCTGAGGATTTGTTTTCTAAAAATTGCAGCGATGATTGATAAGAAATTGAGCGTAGAGTTGATTGTAATGTTGATGTGTAGAACGAAATTGAATTAAGATTCAGTGTTGAAATTGAGCGCAATTTGAAGAAAGAATGAGCATTTGATAAAAAAAGTGCTAAGTGGTCAAAATTGTGAAATTGACTAGCAAGATGATCTCAAATTTTGATTTCGATCCTGAAAATGGAATCAGAGTAGGCACATTAGCTAAGGGTACAATTTGCATGACCATCGGAGTAAGTTGAAAAATTAGGTTTTAGGCTATATATAGGACGAAAGTGTCATTTTCAAATCATTTTAACCCTCCAAGTTTGAAAATTCAAAAAGCCTTATGTGAAGAAAAATGGTGGTCCCTACTCGTCAACATCGATTTGAGCGCCAAAGACGTCACAATCAACCCCGAAACTATGAGCCAGTGGTAAGTGATCGATCTTTAGCCTCTTTTTGTTTCCAATTTTGAATTTTTTTGTTAATTTTTCATGATTTTGATGGGTTTTGGGTCGGGTGTCGCGGTTTATTGTGCGAGACAGGATCCTGTCTCGTACGAGAAACTAGCAAATTTTCTTTTATCATTTAAAGCCATTAGATTTGTCGTATGGGATTAACCCTCGTGTCGTACGACAGGTCTGTTAAAAGACCATTTTGTCGTGTGATGTGTAAAATTTTGTCATTCGAGGTTGTTTGCTCATACAAGAGCCATTCCTGACTCGTACGAGATGTTGTTTTGACTATGTTTTGTCATTCGGAAGATAGTGATCATTTTTGAAAGTGTAAACATGAAATTTTGCTTTTGCATTTGACTTAGTTGGATTTGCGTGATGTTTAACTTCTCTTGTAGGCTCATTTGGAATGTTTTCTGATGATCGTTGTTGGTTATTTTTTCAGGTGTGCTTACCTCTTGTGCTCTTTAGATGTGTATATCCTCCCACTATGGCTTTGGTTCCTGATTTGGCTGAGGTTGAGCAGGCTCATGTTGATATGTGTGGCTTGACTCACCTGATGAGGTTACCTAATATCCATGTGAACCACGGGATGCTCACAGTGTTGGTAGAGCGATTTCATTCAGAGCATAATACCTTTCATTTATTAGTTGGGGAGTTGACTAACACTCCCAAGGATGTGTACAGGATCCTTCATATCCCTTTTGTTGGGGATAAGGTGGATTATGATACTGCATTGTTACCTGGACTACAGGCTCTTAGGAATGTATTAAGGGATCCCGATATCTTGACTCATTCTATGAGTTGGGATATATTGATGGGTAGGTACAGTGAGGAGTATCCGCTGGCATGTGTCCCAGCAGGTTTCATTGGTTGCTTTTTGATGCCAGATAGAGGGCAACAGGGTTTTCAGAGTGGATGGGGCCATATGCTGGAGAGGTTGATAGAGACCCCTCAGAGACTTGGTTGGGGCTCTTGTTTATTGGCCCATATGTATCAGGAGATGCATGAGATTGTCTACAGAGATGGGCGGAGCATGGCTACAGGGGTGTACATTTTACAGGTGTGGGCTTGGGAGCACCTTCCCGTTTGTCGGCTGATTATTGATGATAGCAGAGAGCCAGGGCAGTCGATTATTTACAGGTATGCCAGATATATTACGCAGCCCCATCTGGGCAAGACAGACTTCTAGCGATGACAACTCGATGATCTGATAACTGTCATATGGAGACCGTACAGGGGATTGGAGTCATGGGATGACTTGCGGGTTGTTTGGAGAGATCTTTTTGTTACACACCCACTGATTGGGACGTCACAGACTGTTGTGAAGTGATTCATCATTTCACGAGTGATGAGGCAATATGGCCGTCCTTAGGGGATCTCTTAGGAGTATATAGTGTATGCTCGATACGCTGATGAGGAGAGATAGGGATGGTCACCTAGGCTATCCTATGCTTTAGCAATGCAGGAGCTGACAGGTTTACACTGTCTGAGGTGGGATTACCTGGATGATATAGCAGATGCGGGGGTATTGCCCCAGTACAGGGATTACTTTCAGTAGCATCCATTCCCTTGATTTATAGATCAAGGAGAGCATGCTCCTCATATTGAGGATGTGGAGGATGATGCCCCCGCACCGGCACAGGGATAGGCATAGAGACAGGGCCATAGGCAGGGACAGGGCCAGAGACCAGATGTTCCACGACGGACTAGTGGTGATCCTGATGCTTGCAGCAACAGAGTGCAAGTTGATGTTGGATAGCAGAGGGGTGAGGGTGGATCCCTTGGGAGAGTAGGCATGAGGTTGGGTAGCGGAGAGGAGGAGCGAGAAGCTCCGAGGTAGGTCTGGCAGCGGCGGGATGAGTAGGGTGGAGCCATAGGTGGAGATGGCGGTGGAGATGGCGGCGAAGAGCCTGCGAGAGAGTAGGGGGCTGACACGGGATGGTCGATGAGAGCATGCCTTGAAGAGCTACAATCATAGTTGATAGTGGCTCAGACTCAGCTAACGGAGTGAGACCGACAACTAGTTGAGGTTAGGGCCGAGCGTGATTGCCAAATCATAGCATTGAGAACCGAGTCGAGAGCAAAGATAGAGTCTCTTCAACAAGAGGTGCTTCTTCAGAGTAGTAGGGCTGCATATTATGTGGTGGCATATAGTGTCACAGTTCCTGTTGCACAGTAGGTGCAACCCTATTCACAGTATATGGCTAGATCACAGGGAGCACAAGCACCGCGCTAGGATCCTTGGCATCAGGCTCCTCCTCCTCCACCAAGCGATGAGGGAGAGGGCACCAGCTAGATGATTCTTTTTGTAGCTGGGATATTTTTTGTAGACACACCCATTTTTTGTAGCCGATATGATTCTTTCTCTGATGGAAGTTTGTATATGTCATTGGACATCATTTTGTACCCTTATACTTGATATGATATATATATACGAGATCTGATTTGACTTCATCGTACTTGTGTTGATCGACTATGAGATGTTTCTATATGCTTTATTCTATATGTATGCATTTATTTCATCATAAATGTATGTAATGCAAATGAATATGGATGTCTATGTTTTGGTTTCTTTTTTATATGCAAATAAATGAATGAATGAAAATGAGTAATGAGTAATGAGTAATGCAATTTTTTTGTTTTTCTATGCAATAAGATCAATGTAAATAAATAATAATGAAATGAATGAATCTATATGAAATGTTATGTATGCAGCTAAACATCTCAAAACACAAGTACTCGATCAAAGAAATAAAGATAAAAAGACCACTTAGTGTAAGAAATGATGATGCTTTCAGCTCTCATTTAGAAGATAAAGAGATTATTACTATACCGAAATCACTCTAGATTCACAAAAATATAGAATGAAATGCAAAATGATATGCGAAATGCAACCTAAACCTAGTCACTGGATTTAAAATACTTAAGATTAATCACTGAGCATAATGAACACAACATGTAGGTTAGAGTTCCTTTCTTTTTCAATGTGCAATATTAATGATCTTGTCCGCAATGACCCTTTTTTCGTTCATATCCTTGGACAGATTTCCCAGGCACCCAAATTGCATCATAAAGAAATTCCCTCAAAACAGACAAAGAAATGATATGGACCTCCCTGTAGCATACAAATAAGTGGAGTCGAGGTATGTGAGGCGATTTCACCTTAATGTGAAGGCTCTTATCACAGACACCCAGCTAATTTATATGTTTCTAGATCATCAGGATCATTCCTACAAGCAGAAAACAAAGAAAATATTATGCCCCCAATCGTTGTTTCTCTTAGTCACAATAGACTTCCTCGAGTTACTTAGAGGGGCAATAATCAAAAATCAATATAAAAGATAGCCCACAAAGAAAATTTTCATTCATAGCTCAAACTGTTTAGTAATTGTTTTCTGTTATGTTGATTTGCTTGTGAACTCGGTGATAAAAACTCTATAGTAGTTAGGAGATAGGTAACTGACTCGGAGTGGATGACCAGGTTTCACTGACGAAACAATGACTCAGTTGACACTGCTTAGAATATGTAATGTGCTCTGTCGAGTAACCTAAGACTAGGACGTTGATCAGTTTCAAGTCATGAGGGTTCCAATGAACCAAGATGTCACAAAAGTGACTGAAAATATGTACAAGTGAAAGCAAAAGATGCTTGAAAGTGGGAAATGCCAACGTTGCATTGATAGATGGAGCGATTGAGTACAAGAGGCACCTGTTTGCCAGGTTTTCACTAGGGCAATTTCTCTCTTTTTTATTTTTTTTCTTTTCTTTTCTATTTTTTCTGATTTTTAGGATTTTTTTAAGGACTTTTTTTTATTTTTAGGATTTTTTTCAGGACTTTTTCCAACTGTACAAGTTTGTTAGAGCAGAGAGTGCTAAGCGAAGAATTTCTTCAAGTGGATGGTGTTAATCAGTTCACGGAGATGTTCTCCTTCCGAGTTTGAGAGTTGATAGGCACCAGAGCCGAATACTGCAGTAACAATGTAGGGACCCAGCCAGTTGGGTTCAAACTTCCCTTTATTGTCATGAAACTATTGATTTTTTGGATTTTCTCTTAGAAATAGGTCACCAACTTGAAATTCTCTTTGTTGAACTTTCTTTTTATACCCTCTGGGCATTCTCTTCTAATACACTCTGAGATGATCAAACGCCACTTGTCGATGCTCATCTAGCAATTCGAGTTCTTGCAATCTAGATATTCTATGATCTTCATCAGTAACAAGACCTTGCAACGAAACTCTTAGAGATGGTATTTCTACTTTGATAGGTAATACTACTTTAGATCCATACACCAAAGAAAAAGGTGTAGCCCCAGTAGGTTTTCTAATACTGCTTCTGTAAGCCCATAGTGTAGGATTGAGCTGCAGATGCCAATCCTTCCCAGACTTGTTCACTGTTCTGTGCAAGATAGTCAGTAGGTTTTTGTTAGATGCCTCAGCTTGTCCATTACCTTAAGGGTAATATACTGATGACCATTGTTGCTTTATTTTGAATTTCTCACAAAGCTCGTCTTGATCTTTATTCTTGAATTGTCCTCCATTATCAGTCACAATGGACGAAGGTATCCCATACCTACAAATTATATATTTTAGGATGAATAAGGCGACTTGTTTACCAGTTGTCTTGGTGAGTGAAACTGCCTCTACCCACTTGGTGAAATACTCAGTGGCAGTTATGATGGATTTATTTCCGTTCTATGAAGCTAGATATATCTGACCAATGAGATCAAAGGCCCATTGCTGAAAAGGCTAGTGTGTTATAAATGGTATGAGGTCCCTTGCTGAGGCATGTATGAGATTTCCATGAAGCTGACATTTCTCACAAGTCTTAGCAAATTTTATGGCATCTTTTTCCATATCTGGTCAGTAGTAGCCAGCCCGTAACAGTTTCTGAGCTAAAGTAAAACCATTCGAATGAGATCCACAAATACCTTCATGGACTTCCGATAATGCACGTTTAGATTCTTCAATTTCTAGACATCTAAGCAAAGTACCGTCCAAACCTCGTCTAAATAAATCGTTAGCTATGATAACATACCATGAAGCATTTCAAGTTAGGTTTCTTTTCTCGTTACGAGTAAGGTTTTCAAGGACAATTTGATCACATAGATAGGAATAGATGTGGCTGTATCGAGATGAGTTGTGTCCAATAATAGAACAGACTATTTGGGTCTTAGGAGAATCATAAGCAAGGTAATATAACTCTTCCACCAAGAAATCAAAGCGAAAATTGAACTCCTGTAGCTCAGGTATAGATGCCAAGGTAGCCATAGCATCTTCTGCTCTATTCGTTGATCTAGGAATTTGGTGGAATGATACAAAAGCAAAATACTTCTTGAGATCATCTACCATCCTCTTATAAGGCATCAATTTCTCATCTTGAGTCTGATATGTATCATTGATTTGATTGATGACCAGCTGAGAATCTCCATAGATATGTAATTCAGCAACCTTCCATTCAATGGCTAGTTTTATTCCATTCACCAAAGCTTCATATTTTGCAATGTTGTTTGTGCAAGGGAATAGAATCTTATAAGACTTTTGAATTGAATACTTCTGAGGAGTAATGAATAGTATGCCAACACCTGAACCATTTTGAGTAAAGGAACCATCAAAGAACATCTTCCAGGGTTGTTGAGTAAGATGCATTATTGATTCATCTGGGAACTCGATGTGTAGTGGTTGACTATCCTCAAGTGGAGCTTCAGCAAGTTAATCAGCAATTACCTATCCTTTTATGGCTTTGTGTTCCACGTATTCAATGTCAAACTTTTTAAGGATCATAACCCACTTTGCCAATCTTCCAGTGAGTGTTGCTTTATTAAGAAGATACTTGAGTGGATCAATTTTGGCCACCAACTTAACTAAATGTGCCAACATATAGTGCCTCAGTTTCTATGATGCAAAGACTAATGCCAAGCATGCTTTATCTATTATACTATAGCTCATTTTATAAGACACCAATGTCCTGTTGATGTAATAAATAGCTCATTCTTTTTTGTTGTCATCCTATTGCGCCAAAAGTACCCCCAATGATGAATCAATTGCTGATATATATAAGATTAGTGGCTCACCTTGAATAGGGGGCATCAATATCGGTGGATTAGATAGGTACTCTTTTATCTGCTGAAGATGTTGTTCACACTGCTGATCCCAGTTGTATATTATTCCTTTTCTCAATACTTTTATAAAAGGTTGAGCCTTGTCTACTAGTTGAGAAATGAATCTTCTAATGGATTGGGGACGTCCCTGTAGACTTCTCATTTGACTGATGTTCTTTGGAGGCGGCATTTCCATTATAGCTTGGAACTTCTCAGGATCAACCTCGATGCCCTTCTTTGAAATGATGTAGCCAAGTAGTTTACCAGATAGCACTCTGAATGCACACTTCTTTGGATTTAATTGGAGTTTCAATTTTTCCATTCTGTCAAGTACAAGACCTAACTCTTGAATATGCGTTGATCTTTTCATAGTCTTCACTAAGGTGTCATTAACATAATCTTCCATATTCTTATGCATCATGTCATGAAAGATAGTTGTAACTGCTCTTTGATAGGTCACCCCTACATTCTTTAACCCAAATGGCATAACGTTCCATTAAAAGGTTCCCCATGCACAGCTGAAAGCTATCTTTTCTTGATCTCCAGGAGTGATTTTAATCTGATTGTAGTCGGAAAATCTATCCATTAGTGAGTACATCTCATACCCAGCTGTCATGTCGACTATCATATCAATATTTGGCAATGGAAAGTTGTCTTTCGGATATGCTTTGTTGAGATCTCTAAAATCTGTACAAACTCTGATAGATTTATCTGCCTTCGACACAGGTACTATGTTGGAAATCCATTTAGCATAATCTATTGCTCTGATAAATCCAGCTTTGATTAGTTTCTCTAGTTCAGCTTTGACCAATAGTGCGACATGCGGGTGCATCTTACAGAGTTTTTGTTTAACTGGTTTTACTCCTGGTGTGATTGAGAGATGGTGCATAATGAGATCAGGATCCAAGCCTGGCATATCAGAGTACGTCCATGCAAAGTTTATTTTCTTCTCTAAGAATAGCTGAGTGAAATCCTTCAATTCCTCTGTTGATAGTGATTGAGCTACGTGAATAATTTGTGGTGTCTCTTGATTCCCGATATTCACTGGCTGAGTTGGCTCAATCAATATGGAAGACCGCTCCTGAAAATGATTGGGCAGTATACCAAGTATCTCACCTTCAAGCGCCTCAAAGAGGTTTTCACCTTTCGGTACATCCTTTATTTTCTCTTTTTTAGATTCTGACATCGCCACAATATGGTTTTCGCCATCAAATCTTTTATTTTTATTTTTCTTGTTTTTGCGACTAAGATACTTGATATCCTCTTCAGTCATATTTTCACTCCATTCACTGGTGGAAGAGTTCATAGGTTCGACTGCATTGAGATAATAGGATAATGTATAGTCATTGGTAAAAGTAGGTATATCCATGGGTTGATTCTGTAAAGTACAGTCAATCAATTCAGGATGTACTAAGGACAAATTTTGGATAGGTTCAAGAGTGTTCATGGTATTGTTATCACAACTGCGGATCAAAAAGTTGAGTTCCAGAATGATACCTTGCGTAAGTGTCTCGAGACCAAGAAGAGTCAGATCATGATTATTAAAGTTCACGTTAATATTTAATCGATCTAATCCAATAGACATACTTGTAACGTCATTTACTGCGCTAGACTAGATGTCATATTGTGGTTTAACAGCAATAAGACTAGTAGGCAACTTTTCATTGTTTGTATCAGATGATTTAGAATTTGAGGCTGAGTGGGTATCATCATGAACAGGACTGTCATCAGATTCATCAGAGTCATCAGATGAAGTTTCCAAGTCTCTTTCAGGTGATTTAGTAAGCATATGTATGGTATCGATACTAACATCTTTAATGCTACAAGTTCTTTCATATTGTGGTTCATTTGTCATTTGTATCTGACACACCTATTGACATGATCTCATTGTTTCTGTGATTTTTTGTTGTCTACTCCATTCAGCTTCTTCTGGATTGATGACTGATTCTTGTTCTGTAGCTTCTAACTCTTCCTGTGTAGTGCTATAACTGATTTGTTCTATTTTAGGATAAGGACACATAGATGAGAAGCTTTTTGGTATTGTTCCTTCTTTCAATGCTTGTTCATAATTTGCTTGCCTCTTTTGTCTAATTTCTTGTATTTCCCTCTCTAGTTTTATGCACGTCATCTCTTGAGTATCATCTATGACACCACTAGATTCTTTTGGAGTTTCTGTAGTGGATATATCTGAAAGATAGTCAGGACCCCATTCATACTCGTTTGAATCAGTCTCTGAATCATCTACTTGTTGCCTGCCAGTATATGTGACTGGAACTCTTAATGGTGCAAACAATTCTCTGATTCTTACAACTTCATCTCTTATATCCTTAGGAACCTCAACTTCTTGTATTATCGTAGCTGATACTGTCAAAGCTTGAGCAATGACTATTTCTTCTTTCTTGACCGTTGATTCCTCTTTCTCTTTTCTAAACTCTACTTTTGTTTGTTTAGTGTCTACTTCATGTAATGTTAAAGGCGATATCTTTTTCGAGCCTTTAGACTTAGAAACATGTTTTTGTTCTGATGTCTTTTTAGGATTGTATCCCAGTCCAGCCTTATCATGTGTGGATTTGGTTTGTAGCTGAATTGGTTCGGTAATACCTTCTTTTTGTTTGCCTAAAGGACCAGTACCTGAGTACCCCATGCACTGAATCATTTTGTAACCATGACCATATTGGTTTGAGGAAATCTCACAATGTCGTACCTCCTCATTTGGACTATCTTCCTTAAAGAGCCAGTTAAGCACAACATCCTCTTCTATTTCATCTGCCAAGGAGGTAGAAGACTGTATGAAGAGACCATCATATATAGTATTCAAAGCCGAAGTTTGTGTCCCCATAGCCTCTGATGGCTTCCCCAAATATTTTGGTGATGGAGGGAGAGAAACTAATGATAGTACCGATTCTATCTTGTAGCCATCCATGCTGGTATCTGTAATCTTCAATCTCTTTTCTAAGTCTTTCATCAATGTTTCTGGATCTTCATTTGGAGAGGTTGCCCTATTATGAGGCACAAAAGTATTTGCACCTTTTGTCAATGCATTACAGATGACATTTGTATCAGCAGGAATTCTGACTTCAGCTTCGTTATAAGGAAACTTTAAGCATTGGTGATATGTTGACGATACTACCTTCATTTCATGAATCCATGGCCTACCCAGTAATATATTGTATGATAATGGAATATCGAGAACCTGGAAAAGGACATCTCTCTCTACCAGTACCACTCTGATTGGTAATGATACCAGACCTTTGGAGGTCCTCTCTTCTTCATCATAGGCTTTAATTGTTATTTTCTTGCCTGGATCAATGACATTTTCAGAGAATCCTAGTTGTGTAAGCAGATGATAAGTACAGATATTCAACCCCACCCCTCCATCTATCAAAACACATTTAACTCTATGTTTGTGGATGATGGCTTCAATATGCAATGGTTGGTTATGTGGATGATTTAATGAATTGTCATCTTCTTCAGAGAAGGTCAAATAGTGAGGTGAAGTCAGATGACCCACCATAGACTGAAACCGAACAATGTCTAAATCTTTTGGAACGTTGGTAGTGAGCAATGCTTTGTCTAGGATTTCTTTGTGAGTAGATGAGAGCTATAGCAATTCAAAAATTAAAATTTGAGCATTTGTCTTTTATAACTATTCAACCACACTGTATCCAGAGGATGATGATGAGGTTAATCTTTTAAATTCATCCAAGGTTGATTCCTTTTGTTTGTTTGGCAAGGCTGTTGGATTTGATGTTTCTTGAGCCGGGTTGGAAGAACTAGCTCCTTGGAGGGTAACTTTCTTTTGAGATATGGTCAGACCTTTTGCATATCGTGATTCATTTGGTTTATCTTGAACTATAATCACATTGCAATATTCTGAGTGTGAAGGTTCAATCATGTTCATAACGTTGTCCTGGCTGGCATAAGCATAATTTACCTTGGCACCTCCTTTGGTCTTTGAGGAATCACCTTGTTCATAAGTAGGCAAAGGGTCTTTAAATGCTTTGTGATCAGCATTGGTTGGATGATTCCCAACAATAGCTTTACCAGCGTCTATGAGATCCTGAATCTCATGTTTTAGCTTCATGCAATTGTTTATGTTATGACCCTTATTCCGATGGAAGTCACAGTATTCATTTTCTCTCCACCATCTTGGTTTGACATCCAGATCATATGGTTTGGAGTTATCTGGTAGTGTTATCAAGTTGTTTGCCAAACAGAGTTTTGAAAGTGGATTCATATGATTCTTCAAGAGGAATAAAATCACGCTTAGGTTTGGAAAGCCAAGGCTTTTCTTTGAACCATTCCTTTGTTTTCTTTGGCGGATTCTCTGTTGCAATCTCAGTAGGTTTAAGTGCTTGTGTACCACTAGCCAAGTTGAATATTGTGGATTTTGAGTTGGTTTTGACAATGTCTACTACCCCATCATTAACAACATTCTTGTTGTTGTCTTTGGCAAATTTCCAATACTTGTTCTTCTCTTTGGAGTTAGATCCTGTTTGTGTTTCTTTCCAAGGTGTGATATCTCCCTTCTTTATGAGCACATCTTCCATTCAAATGGCATTATCTATGATTTTGTTAAATGATGGGTGTACTTGCATTTGTATGCTATATTTTAGTTCAAGGACTAAGTTATTGACAAATATATCCATTTTCTCAGAGTCTAGAATAGGTCGTGGGTACCTAGAGAACATCCTCCTCTAGCATTGGAGAAAAGTAAGAAGAGGTTCCCCTATTTTCTGTTGAGTATTACAACGATCGATCATAGTCACAGGTTGTCGAATGTTGTATGAGTATTGTTGTAAAAATAGTTCGATTAGTTCTGCGAATGTTTTTATTCCTTTGGGTAGACTTGAGAACCATTCCATTGCTTGACCCCCTAAACTACTTGGGAAGAGACGCATGAGGTACGTTTGATCGTGTATGAATTCCATACAAGCAGCACTAAATTCCCTAACATGATCTTGAGGATCTGAGATACCATCATATTTGTCAAATTTTGGGATTTCCACTCGTGAAGGGAATGGAGGCATGTGTAGATTTTTGTCAAATGGAAAGGGACATATTGTTTCTAGAGAATATTGTTTCAGGGACTTGTCCTTATTCTTTAGCTCTGTGAGCTCCGTCCATAAAGCCAGTAATTGTTTCTGTACCATGATTATAGGTGAGTCTTCCCTTTTAGTAACAAGTGTCTGAACATCATATCCAATAGGAAGTTTGGCACCTTGTTTTGCTAGTTCTAAGAAATAGTCTTCTTTTTCTCGGGTCATGATAGTTTTCATCATTTTTCTAAAGTCTTTGTCTTTTTGACAGTTAAGGATTTTTTTTTCTGGAGGTTCAGCATCTTCGTCAATCTCACTTGATGATGAGGAGTCATTATGATTTTCAGGAATATTACGGTCGTTTTTGTTTCCATCATTGTATTCTGTCTCATGTATAGTGGGAGATTTCGGTTCATCAAAAATTGGTCTGCCTGATGACAACAGCATGTCAGTGAGTGGATCCTTCACATAGAATGGATTATCTTGATAGGTGAAGGTTTGTTCTTTTCCTTTGGCTTGTTTCTTACGAGAACTCCTAGTTTGAATAGGCATTTTTATGGATTAGTGTGACCCAAAGTCATTTTGTGATGCAGAGGTCAAGATCAATTTCAAAGCTAATTGTTCTGTTTAAAGTATTGTTTGGGAGAAACAACTGAGATTTTGTCTGATTTTAGGAACAATCTATCTTGTCTAAGATGTTATCTAAGTTGATTCTAAGTGTAAAGCGAAAAAATCAAACCCTAGTCGTTCTCCCCTCCAAAACTCCGAGGAGAGAGAAGGGAGAGTCACTAGGGTTGATGGTTTTCACTTAAGAGGGACTTTACATTCAAAAGAGGGGTTGAAACCCACAAGATCCAATCCCACGCAATGCAAGATTGGATTCTATATGACTTTCAAGGGTTGTGATAGCAAGGATACCCTCTTTTGTAAAGAATGTAGATAGAAAGATTGAACTAGGAATGCATAGAAAGTGAGAAAGATTTTCTTATAAACTGAGATAGGGATATGATATGAAGCTGCGGACCTGGAATTAGCAGTAAAATGTCAAGACGGCACTGTTCTGCAAATTTGAGCAAAAGTTGACGGGACGATGGCGCCTGGCGTGCACACGGTCCTCCGAAAAATCCACGAAACGAAGGGGGATCTGTTCGTCTCTGCACAAGGATTCCAGATCTTCAATTTCAGCCGCGTACCTGCAACCTACACACAGAAAAGCAAAGACGATTGGGGGGTTAGGGATTAGGGGTTTGCCCTTAGGTCAAACCCCGGTTTTGGAATTAACCAAGAAATGAGAAATGTTGTAAATGTAATGTAAAACAAGTACTAATACCTTGTTGTAAGGATGTTTGTATCCTTATATGCGAAGGTATAGATGTTGTTGTATGTTGTATGTTGTATGTTGTAATATGTGATCTCCTCTTCAATGGTTGAATCCTTGTCTTGAATGCAACACTTAGCCTTGAATGGAGACTTAGAATGATCAATTACTTGAAGGAATGCTTGAATGCTTGAATGCTTGAATATCGTTTCCACGTCTTGTACACATATGTCCTTCCTCTTTTCGACCTCCAAAATGGGAGAGGAAAATTAGTTTTTATACTTGCCAATTAGGGTTCAAAGACTGATTTTCCCGACCTTAGGCCAACCAGGAAATGTTATTTTCCAATTTGCAAACAAAAAGGCCCGAAGTCCCATAGGAGACCGGGCCCAAAATAGGGCCAAGAACCAGGGCATTGGGCGCCATGGTCCTGGGGGACCAGGGCACTGGGTGCCCTGGTCCTGAAGGGCCAGGGCGCTGGGCGCTCTGGTCCCACCTCCCGGGACAACGGGGTGCAAGGAGGATCAGGCCAGGGTGCTGGAAAAATGCAGTTTTTGGTGTCGTGAGCAAGTTTCAGGGTCTCCATTCAGGTTCAGTGTTGCGTCGCCATCGTGAAGACCCAAATGCAGTCGAAATTGCAAGTGTCACAATTTTAGGATGCTACATTTAGCCCCCACTTTAGCGGGAGTATAAGCATACGCTGATACTTCTGGTAAAGTACAAGGAAACAACATTGAAAAACTTTCACCACGTCAAGGAGGCAAGATACACCAAGCCCCCAGTGGACTAAGGATCTTACGACTTCGATTGACAAAGTAAAAGGGAAGATCACAAGGGAGAACCATGACTGTCAGTAGTAAGGTTCCCTCACTATGAGTCATGCAAGAAAGATATCAAAAATTTTCAAGGCAAGGCTAAATTTGCCAAGAAATTTTCAAGTATCTTGAAAAGATATGAACGGGATGTATGCCCCCCTACGTTAAAGCGATTGCACATGCCTCACCGGGGGTGATTGCATTAAGGTAGTGATACATATAAGAAATGAGAAAGGAGCATGTTATCACAAGGATTTAGCCCCCAAGTGTGAGATAAGCCCAAGGATAATAGACACAAAACACAAAGCACGAGGTGACTTCGCTTTCCTCGGGGTTAGTATGTTGTATGATAATTCATGTATATCATATGTATGTATGCATAATTGTTCTTCATTCCCCAATCAAGGAAGGTCACCTAGAAGAAGGGAACACATGTGTCTTTTGAGTCAACATGAGAGAGACCAAGAGATATCAATGTTTTGCATCATCCTCAAGTAGACAACACTAAGGACAACAAATAGAAGAATGAGAATAACACATAGAAGAAGTAACAAAAGAGAGGGGGAGAAAATCTGCTATGCTAATGAAACTAGTCTAGCACGTCATCTACCCCTCGATCTTGCTGATCAATGTTTCGGGAAGGTAGGGAACACGCTAGAGGAGGAACATCCAACACAGCAGATGGAGCTATCACAAGATCCAAACAAGGGCTATGTTCATATCCCAAGCCGCGGTGTTCTTGTCTAGGAGCTAGGATAAGTGCTTTATAAAATGCATTAGATAAATGGTTATCAACATCAACAAGTTCATATTCACTATCAGAATGAACAGGAGTAACATTTGCATCATGAATAACATTTTCATCTACATCATCATCATCAAGATTTATGAAAATAGGATCTTTAACTCGCACAGGATCAAGACCATCATGCATCTTATGTTTAGGAGATTTCGGCTCAATCATCGGCTGAGGAGAAAATGGAATAATGCTTGTTGAAGGTGTTTTTGGGGATTGCAAAGTTTGAGAAGCAGCTGCCTGAGCTCTAAGATGACGCTTTCGTCAGCGTTCACATGCAGAACGATTTCGCCTAGTCTTAGTAGGAAGTTGAGAAGATTGAGGAGGAGTAATGTTCTCATCCTTATCACTTGGGTGTTTAGGTTGTGGTCTCTTAGGTTGAATAATAGGAGAAGAGGAAGGTCTCTTCTCTCCATAAGAGGAAGGAGGAGGAACTGCTCCATATAAGGGAGGAATATTTGGTTTTGGAAGGAGACCAAGTCCATCATGACGAGGAGGGATAGGTCTACTTTTAGGAAGTTTATTAGATATAGGCATAGTCACATCCATAGGAATGGGTTGGGAATCTTCTTGAGGAAAGACATTAGTTTTATCTTTCAAAGGAAGAACTTCCTTCTCAAGAATGATAGGAATGTCAAGTTTGGGTGTTCTAGGTTCACTTAGAGATAGGATCATATCTTTTTTCCACTTTTGATAAGATTTGAAAAGATGATCACTTCACGGAGGAAGAGATTGGAATTGTTTAGGCCAAAAATAATCAATAGGAACGCTAGAAGTTCTTTCAGCTGGTTTAAAGAGACTATGATTGACAGTAACAACTTCACCATTATGGGGAAATTTCAAACACTTGTGAATAGGAGAAGCAATAGCTTTCATGGAAGATAGCCAAGGATAGCCAAGCTTCACACGAAATTGTTCGGAAGATGGAATAATAGCAAACTTCACATCAAGGGATTTGTTACGGACCTCAATAGGTAATGTAATAGAACCAATTGCAGGAGAAGAAAATGCATCTAATAATTTCACAATCACATCTGTTTTGTCATAGATCACTTGATTCAATTGCAAAGTAAAAAGAAATTCTTCAGTAATGACATTAACCATACAAGAAGGATCAATAAGCACTCCACGGCAAGGTGTGTTCTTGACTTTTGCAACTATACATAAAGGACCATCAGGTGCCCTGATAGTTTCACTGGAATCAAATGTGATGGAAGGTTCTTTAGGGATTTTCTGTTGCTCCACAAAATTAATCACATTCGGAGTCATAGACACAAGATCATCAGGTGAGACAAAGGAATCAGTAGTATCAATCGCATTAGAGGTATGAGAAGGCAATGGATCCGTAAAAATCTGAAGATTTTGGTTAGGAGGAGCTATAGATGTGTTGCCTTTATCATTCACACCAGAAACAGAGATAGTATTATTATCAATCAAATCTTGAATTTTCCCCTTTAAAGCAAAACATTTTTCAGTATCATGCCCAGGTTCACGATGAAATTGACAAAAAGATTTGTTATCAAAATAGGGTGAATTAATCTTTGCAGGATCAATTTGCCTTATAGGAGGAAGAGTAAGCACATTTTGTTCCAATAACTTATTCATAATACTATGCAATGATTCATTCAAAGGAGTAAACTTTCTTTCTTTCTTGAAAAACTTAGAGATAGGAGACACACCTGATGCTGCATTCACATTGTTGTTGATGATGTTTTCATGGAATTTGATGGACTCTCTGTTTGGTTTAAACTTCCCAAATGGTTGTTGACTACTATCACCCTTATCACTCGGAGCCATAGGATGTGATTGTTCCATTTGACTCACAGTCAGTTGATAATTGTGAAGAGTTGCGCACAACTATTGGAAAGAAGTAAACTCAGAAAACAGGAGTTTTTCTCTAATGTCTTTTTGTAAATTAGAAATAAAGATTCTTTGAATATCATTGTCAGGCACTGGAAAAGAAATTTGAGCATACAAATGCTTATATCTACCAATGAAATCAGTCACTTTTTCTTTAACACCTTGTTTACAATGCATTAAATCAATCAAAGTAACTTTAGGACTTATATTGTTTTGAAATTGTTGAATGAAAGCATTTGCAAGTTGTTCGAAAGAAGTAATAGAATAGGAAGGCAACGAGCAATACCATTGTAGGGCTTCGTCTCTTAATGTTCTAGTAAATAGTTTTGCAAGCAACCTTTGGTCGTAAGAAAAATCAGTACATATTGTTTGAAAGGTCTTAACATGTGTTAGAGGATCACCCTTACCATTATAAAGCTCCAAATGCGGAATTTCAACATGTTTAGGGGGGATAGCTCGAACAATGTCAAGAGAAAGTGGACTCGCAACATCAAATGTGGGCACACTAAACTTAGATTGATTCATAGAGGCAATTTGTTGCTGTAAAGAAGAGACAGTTTGTGCAAGATTATTAATGGTCGCTTCAGTCGAAGAGTTCATATTAGACGTGTTAGATTGTGATGGAGGTGTTATGTTATTGAAAGAAGGTAGAGAGTAAGGTGGTGGGACACTATGATAGTTAGTCATAGGAGATGATTGGACAGGAGGAACACTACAAGGAGGAATGGAATGGTTAAATGAATTGCCCCCTTGCACCATGTTCATTTGTGGTGATATAATAGGGACACTCATTGAAGGAATGAATGAAGAAGTTGGATTGAATGAAGGAAGAGAGTTGATTGAAGAAGAAGGATTGCCCCCATGACTAGTGATCATAGGAGGAATGTCTTGTGTTGAAGTAGTCATTATGTTTGATGTAAAAGTAGATATGCTAGCAATAGAAGTCATCAAAGGAATAGAATGATTGACTTGAGTAGGAGGTTGTGTATAACCTAAGGTTTCGGCACAACTTTTCATAGGAATCACATTTGAATCCACAATGTGTGCAATACCACGCAAAATATCAATTCCATTCTTATCACTTTGAAGCATACGTTTTAGACCCTCAATTAAAGGAAGAGCTTGACTATCAGGGTATTCTTGAGACATCCATTGTCGAAAATCATCAAATTGGTTATCCAATTTTGAAAGTTGTTCTACAGAAACCTCATGGAGAGCTTCTTCATCATTAAGAGGATTAGAGGAATTACCCATGTCCTCGTTAAAAAGACCATTCAAATTAGGTTCCATCTCCTCAGTAATTAAACCTTGGAAGGACTTAATTCTAAGGCTTCGTCTAACGGGAATAGTGTAGGTAGGGCTTATTGTTGTAAAACTCATGCACTAAAGAGAGAGAGAAGATTTTGAATTTTAGAGGTAGCAAATTTTAGTAAAACCAGCCAATCTTCTAGATTTAAGCTGTTAAATACAATAAGGACAATCTCCCAAAATTTCGGAAAAAATGTCCGGGACCGTGGCGCTCAGAGTGCACACGGTCCTCGCAACTTTTTTCGAAATTTTCAGGGATGAAAGTTATGATGATTTTACAGCTAACTTGAAAAAATTTAGTGATTTTACGATATGTAGACAGGCCAAATTAAAGTTGCAATCTCAAAATTGAACCCTACCAAGATTGTCGAAAAATGCAAAATTTGAATTTTGAAAAAGAGAGGGAAACTGAAATTTTAAATTTTATGATTTTAGAGGGAATACCAAAAGCAATGCAAGTTTTGAAATTTGAAAGTTGACTCAATTTCATGCAAAATTCAATTTTGAAAGCAAAAATCAAAGTTGTTATAATTAAGCACTTAATTTCAAAAGTCACAAATTGCAAAAATTTGAATAAATCACTAAAATTTTGAATGAATGATAACACACTTTTCAGATTTAGGACAGTAAGAAACACAATTTCGACACAAATTTCAATTTCAACAATTTTTGAATGATTAGAAGCCTCAATCCAAGCAATCGCTAGACCAACTTTGACTGTAATTTTGAAGGTGCTATAATTGATAAAATCAGCCAAAATTTTGGATTTTAGCAAGAAAATACAGTAAGATCTAGCTCCCGAACTTTCGGAAAAAATGTCGGGGACGATGGCGCTCGGAGTGCACACGGTCCTCACAACTTTTTTCCAAATTTTCAGGGGTGAAAGATATTATGATTTTATTGCGGAATCCCAAGTTACAGCTGATTTGGAGATGTTTTGATCAGTGAAATTGTCGGAAAAAGGTTGAATCAAGAGGGTTTCAAAAATTAGGGTTTTGACACTTAACCACTTAATTTTCAGAATTAAAGCACAAATATGAATTGACAATTTGTAATAGAAGGGCAGATCTAAAACAAGCATTTAACAACTAAACATTTCACAAGTTTAATTACTTAAAAAGAAAATTTAGGGTTTTTATGCAATTAACCTCTAAAATTTTGTAAAAGATCAAACATGGAAATGTAATCAAGGAATCCAATTTTCAGATCTAACTATGAATAATCAGAAAGGATGTTCACATCGGGTTCACCAAAATGTAAAGCGGAAAAATCGAACCCTAGTCGTTCTCCCCTCCCCAACTCTTAGGAGAGAGAAGGGAGAGTTACTAGGGTTGATGGTTTTCACTTAAGAGGGACTTTACATTCAAAAGAGGGGTTGAAACCCACAAGATCCAATCCCACGTAATGCAAGATTGGATTCTATATGAGTTTCAAGGGTTGTGATAGCAAGGATACCCTCTTTTATAAAGAATGTAGATAGAAAGATTGAACTAGGAATGCATAGAAAGTGAGAAAGATTTGCTTATAAACTGAGATAGGGATATGATATGAAGCTACAGACCTAGAATTAGCAGTAAAATGTCGAGATGGCACTGTTCTGCAAATTTGAGCAAAAGTTGATGGGATGATGACGCCCGGCGTGCACACGGTCCTCCGAAAAATCCGCGAAATGAAGGGGGATTTGTTCGTCTCTGCACAAGGATTCCAGATCTTCAATTTCAGCCGCGTACCTGCAACCTACACACAGAAAAGCAAAGACGATTGGGGGGTTAGGGATTAGGGGTTTGCCCTTAGGTCAAACCCCGGTTTTGGAATTAACCAAGAAATGAGAAATGATGTAAATGTAATGTAAAACAAGTACTAATACCTTGTTGTAAGGATGTTTGTATCCTTATATGCGAAGGTATAGATGTTGTTGTATGTTGTATGTTGTATGTTGTATGTTGTAATATGTGATCTCCTCTTCAATGGTTGAATCTTTGTCTTGAATGCAACACTTAGCCTTGAATGGAGACTTAGAATGATCAATTGCTTGAAGGAATGCTTGAATGTTTGAATGCTTGAATATCGTTTCCACGTCTTGTACACATATGTCCTTCCTCTTTTCAACCTCCAAAATGGGAGAGGAAAAGTGGTTTTTATACTTGCCAATTAGGGTTAAAAGACTGATTTTCCCGACCTTAGGCCGACCAGGAAATGTTATTTTCCAATTTGCAAACAAAAAGGCCCGAATTCCCATAGGAGACCGGGCCCAAAATAGGGCCAGGGACCAAGGCGCTGGGCGCCATGGTCCTGGGGGACCAGGGCACTGCGCTCTGGTCCCACCTCCCGGGACAACGGGGTGCAAGGAGGATCAGGCCAGGGTGCTGGAAAAATGCAGTTTTTGGTGTCGTGAGCAAGTTTCGGGGTCTCCATTCAGGTTCAGTGTTGCGTCGCCATCGTGAAGACCCAAATGCGGTCGAAATTGCAAGTGTCGCAATTTTAGGATGCTACACTAAGCGTAGTGTAAGATTCAGTCTAGTTTCAGGAATGATCTATCCTGTATAAGACGTTATCTGAGTGACTAAAATTTGATAGGTAGTTGATTGAACTAGTTGAAAGGTGATCGACCAAATTATGCAATGCAAGTGGCAGAGGTACACTATCTTGATATGTTTATGCATAGGAAAATGATAACCAGTATTATGTTTGTTGTAAGTTGTTTCTAGGCAAGTTTGACTATTCTGTTCTGACAAAACCAGAGACTCGTACGACAGCATTTTCTGAATCAGACAACAATTTAGCAGCTATAGGACAACAATAGTTTTGTTTTATATGAGTTGCTACCTCATACTGTACGACAAATGGGCATGTGTAGGAGAACAAAAGACTCAAAGTAGTTATGTTTTGTACGACATAGGATACAGAGTCAGACGACAGAATAAAATGACTCCTATGACACAGAGTTGGGTCTAGGATGACAAACCAGAAAACTCATACGACACAGGATGTGATATAGGACGATGAATTATTAGACTCATATGACTGTTCACAGGATAGATCCTAGAAATTTTGAGTTTTTTCGATTACTGAGTATGACCAATTCTGAGATGGACCGATTTTTTACCAGGATAGACTAGTTTCTGACATGGACAGAGTTTCGACTTAGGATGGACTAGTTTCTGACACGGACAAAGTTTTGACATAGGATGGACTAGTTTCTGACACAAACAAAGTTTTGACTCGCTGAGTTGTTTTTGGTGTTCACTGATTTTTGGTATTCCAGTTTTTGTTTCAGGGATGAAAACACAGAAAACAAGTAGTATGTATAGTGACTCCAATCACAACATGCAAACCCTAAGGAATTTGGTGAGGAAAGAAAACCTTTTTTTGTAGATTTAGGTACACACCCAATAGCTAATCAGAATACGGTCGCTGAGTCTCACGCAATGGATTCTCAACGTCGTATTATCCGACTCCAAATGCTAATGGGGGCATGAAATGACAAGTATCTTGGGAGAGTTACTATCTCTCTTGCACAAAGATTATCCCCCTTTCGGAGATGAACCAGGTAGTTTCTAATTTTAAATTGGATTTAGTCAGGGATCCATTCGGCGCATCAAGGTATAAACTCAATTAAGAGGTCTCCCAACCTTGAAAACCAAGGTTTAATATACCCAAAGGTACAAAGGAGAGCTATTCCCAAGCATTGCCATTGACTTGATTTTCATCAAATCACGTTTATTTTATAGTGGGTTGGAGTACTTGGCATCTAGCCATTCCCATTTAGGTCGTTCCCCTCACACCGACCATAATGGCTTTAAGATTTTTTCAACTCCTCGGGAGGGCAGGCCTACTAAAGATGTACAAATCTCAAACAAAGAAAAAGCTTCAAAGGTCTGGATTTCTGATTGTCTAGAAAAAGACAAGAGCATACTCTCCTACCTCTCAGAATCTTCTAAAAGCACAAAAGACAGATTTGTTCTTTAACCAGATAGAAAGTTAGGTTCCTAAAAATGAATTTAAAGAATACACGATGTTTAGTCAATTCTCCTTCAGGCAACCTGCAAAGACAACGAATCAGTAGTCATATTGTCTTTGTGCGACAAGCATTCTGCAAAAACTAGTTAGGCTGTGAAAAACTCTGAGATAGACAGATAAACAGTCAGGGTCAGTCGTCAGAATAATCAATCAGAAATGAAAAAAATATGAAATTTGCCTCTTTTATTAGAAAATACAGAATTGTATGACAGACACTTGACTCGTACGAGACAGGATGCAGTATCGTACGAAAGAAGATTGCTGATGATGTCGGCTCGTACGACAGATGATTTCTGTTCGTACGATAGAGGATCTGATCATACGATAATATATTTGCAATTCGTGTCACACCTACAGTTTGTTGTTTCAGCCTGTAAGAATTGTCGTACGAGATGTACAGACAAAAAACCAAAAAATCTGAAACCTGGAAAATAACAAAAAATAAAGCAGTCAGTCTTGGAGGCCAAAAAAAATGTAGTCTTCGGGCCCCACGGTGGGCACTAGAGATGTGGGTGTGAAAAAGTGAACCTGTAGCTGCAAGCACAACACTTCAATTAAGTCATTATATGCATGGTTAGTAATCAATAAGAAATAAACCATAGCAAAGTGACTAATTGCCTTCTAAAAGATGCGAGTATAAGATTGCTCTCAGATTATTATAAGCAATACCAGTGACTAGACTACACCAAGACGAAGGATTTAATCTATATGATATTAAGCTATATGGATGCAAGATGAATGAATAATTCAAGCAATAATAATCAATTCAAGCAAACAATGGATGCAAGCAATAATGAATGTAAAAAGAATGCTAATAATCTAAAAAAGCACAATAATTTTCAATGACTCTAGAGCAAAATTAGCGTGATAATAATCTCCAAGTGTGTTCTCAAAAATCTCTAGGGTGAATTGGAATGAGAGCTGAAGACTGAATTTATAGAGAATCACAAGAGAAAAAGCTCAATTTAGGATTAATTGAAATAATTAAGAAATCATGTTCAGTTAACCTTGAGATAGATTCCAATTATAGTTTAATTGAAATGCATTCAAATTAGAAGTCCAAGTTGCATTGGAAAATAATAATAAATTGATTCCATGCATATCTGATAAAAATAGATAATTCCATGTACATATTTGATTTATTCAAGAATAAAGGTCTTTTCAATGCAACTGAACTTCTTTTTCTATTTTTGAAAAGCTTTAAGTTCCAATTTTAGAGAATAATTCAATAATTCAATTAAATTGCTTTTCTAATTTCAAGTTCTAAATTTAGAAAAAGAAATAATATCTCAAATTTGATTTCTTTCTCAATTCAATTCTTTTTGTCATTTTATTTTCAATTCAACTTTTTGTAATAAATTAATCCTTTTGTAATAAATTAATCATTTTTGCATGATTGAATGGAAAATTTATTAATTAATTAAATATGCAAGGATATTTAATAAATTAAAATGGGATAATTGATCAAAATGATATTCTTGAAAATGATTTGATTAATTCAATAAATATTTAATAAATGTTGAGTAGTTGATTTGTCATGTGATTTTTGATAATTAAAGAATTAATAATGTGCTCAAGATTAATTTAATTGCCTTTGGTTAGGACCTTGGTGATGTTGTCGAGATTAGGGGCCCATGGTTTAGATGACCAATTTTAGGGTATTACAGATGTACTCTAATATGCCAGGCTTGGATCCTAATCTCATCATGCACCATCTTTCTATCACACCAGGGGTTAAACCAGTCAAGCAAAAACTCCATAAGATGCACCCTCATGTGGCACTGCTAGTCAAGGCTGAGCTAGAAAAACTATTAAAAGATAGATTCATCAGAGATATAGATTATGCCGAATGGATTTCAAACATAGTACCTGTGTCAAAGGCAGACAAATCTATTAGATTTTGCACTGACTTCAGAGATCTCAACAAAGCTTATCTGAAGGATGACTTTCCACTACCAAACATTGATATGATAGTCAACATGACTGCTGGGTATGAGATGTACTCACTAATGAACGAATTCTCTAGATATAATCAAATCAAAATAGCTCTTGGAGATCAAGAAAAGATAGCTTTCACCTATGCATGGGGAACCTTTTGCTGGAATGTTATGCCATTTGGGCTAAAGAACACAGGAGCAACCTATCAAAGAGTAGTCACTACTACTTTTTATGACATGATGCACAATAATATGGAAGATTATGTTGATGATACTTTAGTGAAGACTATGAAGAGATCAACGCATATTCAAGAGCTAGGTCCTATACTAGATAGAATGGAAAAGTTCAAACTCTGGTTAAATCCAAAAAAGTGTGCATTTGGAGTGACATTTGGTAAACTAATTGGCTACATCATTTCAAAGAAGGGAATCAAGGTTGATCCTGAGAAAGTCCAAGCCATAATGGAAATGTCACCTCCGAAGAACATCAGTAAAATGAGAAGTCTACAGGGACATCTCCAATCAATCAGATGCTTCATTTCTCAGCTAGCAAACAAAGCTCAACCTTTCACAAAAGTATTGAGGAAAGGAGTAATATACAATTGGGATCAGGAATGTGAACAACATCTTTGGCAACTCAAAGAGTATCTATCAAATCCACCAATATTGGTGCCACCTATTCAAGGTAAACCATTGATCTTATACATATCAGCAACTGATTCATCACTGGGGGCACTTCTGGCATAGGATGAGAATAAAAAGGAATGAGTTATCTATTACATCAGTAGAACATTGGTGTTTTATGAAATGAACTACACTATAATAGAAAAAGCATGCTTGGCATTAGTCTTTGCATCACAAAAAATGAGACACTACATGTTAGCACATTCAGTCAAGCTAGTGGCTAAAATTGATCCACTCAAATATCTTCTCAACAAAGAAACACTTACAAGAAGATTAGAAAAATGGGTCATGATACTTACAGAATTTGATATTGAGTATGTGGAACGCAAGGCCATAAAATGACAGGTAGTTGTTGATCAACTTGCTGAAGCTTTTCTTGAAGACACTCAACCACTACGTATAGAGTTTCTAGATGAATCAATAACACATCTTACTCAACAACCCTGGAAGATGTTCTTCGATGGGTCTTTTACTCAAAATGGTTTTGGTGCTGGAATACTATTTATTACTCCTTAGTAGTATTCAATCCCAAAGTCTTATAAGATTATGTTCCCTTGCACAAACAACATTGCAAAATATGAATATTTGGTAAATGGGATAAAACTAGCTATTGAATGGAAGGTTGCAGAATTACACATCTATGGAGATTCTCAGCTGATCATAAATCAAATCAATGATACATATCAGACTCAAGATGAGAAACTGATGCCTTATAAGAGAATGGTCGATGATCTCAAGAAATATTTTGCTTTTGTATCATTCCAACAAATTCCCAGATCCACAAACAGAGCAGTAGATGCTATGGCCACCTTGGCGTCTATACCTGAGTTGCAAGAATCCAATTTTTACTTTGAATTCCTGGTGGAAGAGTTACATTACTTGGCCTATGATTCTCCTGAGACCCAAATAGTCTGTTCTATTATTAGACATGACTCATCCCAATACAGCCACATCTACTCTTATCTACGAGACCAAATTATACCTGAAAATCTTACCCGTAATGAGAAAAGAAACTTGACCCAAAATGCTTCACAGCATGTTATCATTTCTAATGATTTGTTTAGATGAGGTTTGGATGGTACATTTCTTAGGTGTCTAAAAACTGAAGAATCTAAATGTGCATTATTGGAAGTCCATGAAGGTTTTTGTGGATCTTATTTGAATGGTCTTACTTTAGCTCGGAAACTACTACGGGCTGGCTACTACTGGCCAGACATGGAGAAAGATTCCATTAAATTTGCTAAGACTTGTGAAAAATGTCAGCTACATGGGAACCCCATACATGCTCCAGCAAGGGATCTCATACCCTTCACTACACATTGGCCTTTTCAGCAATGGGCCTTTTTCTCATTGGTCAGTCCTACTTCATCTAATAGACATAAATTCATCATAACTTCCACTGAGTATTTCACCAAGTGGGTAGAAGCAGTTTCGCTCATCAAAGCAACTAGTAAACAAGTTGCCTTGTTCATCTTAAACTATATCATCTACTGGTATGGGATACCTTCGTCCATCGTGACTGATAATTGAGGACAGTTCAAGAATAAAGACCTAGACGAGCTCTGTGAGAAATTCAAAATAAAGCAACATTGTTCATCAATATATTATCATCAAGGTAATGGACAAGCTAAGGCATCTAGCAAAAACCTATTGACTATCTCGCATAGAATTGTGAACAAATCTAGGAAGGATTGGCATCTACAGCTCAATCCTACATTATGGGCTTATAGAACAAGTATCAGAACACCTACTGGGGCTACACATTTTTCTTTGGTGTATGGGATGGAAGCAATATTACCTATTGAAGTAGAAATATCATCTCTAAGAGTTTCTTTGCAAGGTCTTGTTGCTGATGAAGATCATAGAATATCTAGATTGCAAGAACTCAAATTGTTGGATGAGCGCTGACAAGTGGCATTTGATCATCTTAGAGTAAATCAGAAGAGAATGTCCAGAGGATATAACAAGAAAGTTAGACAAAGATAATTTTAGGTTGGTGACCTAGTTCTGAGATAAAATCCTAAAAATCAATAGTTTAGAGACAACAAAGAGAAGTTTGAACCCAACTGGTTGGGTCCCTACAACGTTACTGCAGTCTTCGACTCTCATGCCTATCAACTCTCAAACTCAGAAGGAGAACAACTCCATGAACCGATTAACACCATCCACTTGAAGAAATTATTCACTTAGAATTCTCTGCTCTAGCAACATGTACAGCTGAAAAAGTCCTGAAAAATTCAAAAAAAATTTAAAAATTAAAAAAAAAAAAAAAAAAAAATAGAAAAATCAAAAAAAAATATATATATATATATAAAGAGAGAAATTGCCTTGGTGAAAACCTGGTAAACAGGCACCTTGGTAAAAGAAAAAAAAAAGAATCTCTGCCAAGCAGGTGAAAACCTGGTAAATAGGAGCCTCTTGTACTCAAGCGCTCCATCTATCAATGCAATGTTGGCATTCCTGCTTTCCTACATCTTTGCTTTCGCTTGTACATATATTTCAGTCACTTTCGTGACATCCTAGTTCGTTGGAACCCTCATGGCTTGAAACTGATCAATGTCCTAGTCTTAGGGTAATAAACTAAGCAATTTGCATGTCCTAAGCAATATCAACCAAGTCATTTTTTCATCAGTGAAACCTAGTTGTCCACTCTGAGTCAGTCACCTGTCTCCTGACTACTAAAGAGTTTTATCACTGAGTGCACAGGCAAAACAACATAATGGAAAACAATCACTAAACAGTTTGATCTATGCATGAAAATTTTCTTTTTGTGTTGTCTTTTATATTGGTTTTCGATTATTATCCCTCTGAGTAACTCGAGGAAGTCTATTGTGACTAAGAGGAGCAAGGATTGGGGGCATAATATTTTCTTTATTTTCTGCTTGTAGGAATGATCCCAATGATCTAGAAACATAAAATTAGTTGGGTGTCTGTGATAAGAGTTCCACATCAAGGTGAAATCGCCTCACATACCTCGACTCCGCTTATTTGTATGCTACAAGGAGGTCTACATCATTTCTTTGTTTTTTTTGATGTAATTTCTTTATGATGCAATTTGGGTCCCTGCGAAATCTGTCCAAGGATATGAATGAAAAAAGGGTCATTGTGGACAAGATAATAAATATTGCACATTGAAAAAGAAAGGAACTCTAATCTGCCTATTATGTTTGTTATGCTCGGTGATCAATCTTAAACATTTTAAATCCAGTGACTAGGTTTAGGTTGCATTTTGCATATCATTTTGCATTTCATTCTATATTTTGTGAATCTAGAGTGATTTTGGTGTGATAATAATGATCTCTTAATTTTATGAGAGCTGGATGCATCATCATTTCTTCGTTAAGTGGTCTATTTTTCATCATTTCTTCGATCGAGTACTTGTGTTTTTGAGATGTTAGTTGTATACATAAGCATTTTATATAGATTCATACATTTCATTATTACTCATTTGCATTTATCTTATTACATAGAAAAATGAAAAATTTGCATTACTCATTACTCATTTACATTCATTTATTTGCATATGAAAAGAAAGAAAAATAGACATCCATGATCATTTGCATTACATACATCCATACTGAAAGAAATGCATACATGAAGAATAAAGCATATAAAAAGCATCTCATAAACAAATCAACACAAGTATGATGAAGTCAAATTGATCTCGTATATATATATCATATAAAGTCTCAGAGTACAAAATGATGTCAAATGACATATACAAACTCCCATCGAAGCAAGAATCATATAGGCTACAAAAATGGGTATGTCTATTAAAAAAAACCAGAGCTACAAAAAGAATATCTAGCTCTTAGCCTTTCCCTCATCGCCTGGTAGAGGAGGTTGAGCCTGCTGACCGGGATCCTAATGAGGTGCCTGAACTCTCTCCGACCGTGACATGTACTACGAGTAGGGGACAACCTGTTGTGCAACTGGAACTGCTATGTTGTATGCTGCAACATAGTATGTTGCCCTACTCATCTGGTGAAGGACCTCCTGATGCAAAGCATCTATCTCTACTCTCATCTCTGCGATCTGATGATCGCGCTCAGCCCTAAGCTCCGATAGTTGTCAGACTCGCTCTGCCAGCTGAGTTTGAGCTACTGTCAGTTGTGACTGCAACTCCGCAAGACGTTCTCTCATTGACCATCCCACATCAGTCCCCTGCTCTCTTGCAAGCTCTCCTCCCCCAGCTCCACCTCCAACTCCACCCTGCTCCTCCCTCCATTGTCAGACCTATCTTGGTACTACTCTCTCCTCCTCAGCTTCGCCCAGCCTCACACCTATCCTCCCAAGGGATCTGCCCTCACCCCTCTGATGTCTAACCCCAGCTAGAACCCTGCTGCTAATAGCACCAGGATCACCACCTGCCCACCTCAGAGCCTTATCTCTTTGTCCCTATCCCTATCTCTGACCCTGTCCATGTCCCTGTGTTGGGGCATCATCCTTAATCTCCTCAATGCGAGGAGTCTACTTAGCTAGATTTGTCAACCTAGGGAATGGATGCTGCTAGAACCAATCCCTATACTAGAGTGATACCCCCGCATCTACAACATCATCCATGTAATCCCATCTCAAGCACTGTAAACTAGTGAGCTCCTGCATACTCAAGGCATAGGATAACCTCGGTGACCATCCCCACCTCTCCTCATCAGCATAACGTGCATACACTGTGAACTCCTACGAGATCCCCTAAGGCCTGCCATACTGCCTCATCACTTGGGAAACTACAAATCGCTCTACTATAGTCTGTGATCTATCGATAAGTGGGTGCATAACAAAAATATCCCTGCGTACCAGTCTCCAGTCATCCCATGGCTCTAGGCCCCTATAAGGTCTCCATATCATGGCTATAAGGTCATCTAGCTATTGTCGCCAAAAATTGGTCTTCCCCAGATGGGAATGTGTAACATAACCTACATACCTATATGCAATCAACTGCCCAGGCTCTCTGCTATCATCAACAATCAGCTGACAAACTGGGAGGTTCTCCCAAGCCCAAACCTGTAAAATCAAAACTCCAGCGGCCACGCTCTTGCCCTCCCTGTACACAACCTGATGCATAATGTGATACATGTGGGCTAATATGCAGGAACCCCAACCAAGCCTCTGAGGGGTCTTTATCAATCTCTCTAGCATCCTACTCCAACCACACTGGAATCCTTGTTGTCCTCTATCTGGCATAATAAAATAGCCGATAAAACCTATTAGAACACATGATAGAGGAAACTCCTCACTATACCTTCTCATCATGATGTCCCAACTAATGGAACGTGTCAAAATGTCAGGATCCCTGAAGACATGCCTGACTACCTGTAATCTAGGTAGCAGTGCTGCATCGTAATCTACCTTATCCCTAGCAAAAGGGATACAGAGGATCCTATATACATCCTTGGGAGTGATAATCATCTCCCCAACTAGCAAATGGAAGGTATTATGCTCTGAATGGAATCGCTCAACCAATGATGTGAGCATTTCGTGATTCACACAGATGTCTGGTAAACCAAGAAGATGTGTCAAGCCGCACAAATCAATATGAGCCTACTCAACCTCTGATAACTATCGCACTAATGTCATGGTAGGAGGGTAAACACATCTGAAAAGAACATGAGCCAATCGAACCTGCAAAAATCAAAACAACGAAGCATCAGAAAATATTTCAAATAAGCCTAGAAGAGAAGTAAAACATCACGCAAATCCAACTACGTCAATTGCAAAATCAAAATTTCAAGTTTAGACCTTCAAAAATGCTCATTGTTTCCCAAATGACAAAACACAGAAGGGAAGCAACTCGTACGAGTTAGGATTGGGCTTCGTACGACAAAAGAACCCCATACAATAAAAGATTAGATCTCAAACAAAAAAATGGTCTTTAATGCATGTTGTCGTACGATAAAAAGGTGGGGTTAGAACAACAAATCTAATGGCCTAAAACAACAAAATAAACTTCAAGAGTTTGTCGTACAAGACAAGATCCTATCTCGCATGACAAAACGAGAAGGGCCGACTTCAAACGTGCCAAAAAATGAAAAATGAACAAAAAAAATTGAAATTTGAGAACATAAAGAGGCTTAAGATTGATCACTTACCACTGGCTCATAGTGTCGAGGTCGATTATGTCATCTTTGGCACTCAAATCGATGCACACGAGTAGGGACCACCATTTTCTTCGCAGAAGGTTTTTTGAATTTTCAAACTTGGAGGGTTAAAATGAATTGAAAATGACACTTTTACCCCTTATATAACCAAAACCCTAATTTTTTAACTTGCTCCGATGGACATAAAAATTGTACCCTTAGCTAATTCGCCAGTTCTGATTCCATTTTCAGGATTGAAATCAAAATTTGAGATCATTTTCCTAGTCAATTTTACTATTTGGACCACTTAGCACCTTTTATCAAAAGCTCATTCTTTCTTCAAATTGCGCTCAATTTCTTATCAATCAACGTTGAATCTCAATTTAATTCTACACAACAACTTTGCGCTCAACTTCTCAATTTACGCCAAATTTTTTAAAAATTCCTTAGAATTATTCTGTGTGCTCAAATCATTATAATCTCTCAAAATTGCCTATAATGTACCCTCGCTATCTTTCGATTTCTCTCTCAAGGGGGCATAATCATGACCCTATCACCTCACATCTTCAAAGTCGAGAAAATTTTTAAATATTCATCAAAAGTCGAGCAAAAATATTTTCAATTAAAGAAAATCAATTAAATTCTTATTGCTAAGGGGCATCTCACCTTTATCGCTTCACATCAAGTTGATATTTCTCATTCATTTGAATTGAATCAATCGATAGGGGCATATCAGTTTCATCGCTTCATATCAAGCTAATATTTGTCTTCATCTGAATCAATCTCTTAACGTTAATCAGTTTCATCTCTTTTCATCAAGCTGATTATTTTTTTAAACTCAATCAAGGGTTTAAAGAGTATCTTCGATCACATGCTCAATCTATGAAGGTGTTCATTTTCATCACATCAAATCAAGCTGGACAGTTTATTTTGCGCTCATCGTATCTTGATCAATCAAGTTCAAGGTCGATTTTAATCTTCGCTCCCTGTGTCTAGTTCAATCAAGTTCTAGATCAGTAAGATCCGCTTCTTGATCAATCAAGTTCAAGTTCGGTATCTTTTTTCTCTATCATTCCTAAGTTCAATCAAGTTCATGATCGATATCACTTTAATCAAACCTCATTCAGCTTCATCACTTCGAATCAAGCTAAACACCTTGCTCTTCATCTAGTTCATGATCAATCAAGTTCAGAACTAGTATCTCCTAGACATCACATATTCTTTGAACCAATGCGTTACTCGCACATTAATTCAAAGAGGGGAAAATGTAATACCCTAAAAATGGTCATCTAAACCATGGGCCCCTAATCTCGACAACATCACCAAGGTCCTAACCAAAGGCAATTAAATCAACTTTGAGCACATTATTAATTCTTTAATCATTAAATGTCGCATGGCAAATCAATTACTCAATATTAATTAAATATTCATTTAATTAATTGAATCATTCCAAGAAAATAATTTTAATTAGTTATCATGTTTAATTTATTAAATATCCTAGCATATTTAATTAATTAATAAATTTGCCATTAATCATAAAAAAAGAATTAATTTATTACAAAAGAGGAATTAATTACAAAGCAAGAGTTGAATTGAAAATAAAATAAAAGAATTGAATTGAGAGAGAAATCAAACTTTAGATATTATTTCTTTTTCTAAATTTAGAACTTGAAGTCAGAAAAACAATTAATTGAATTATTGATTATTCTCTAAAATTGGAACTCAAAGCTTTTCAAAAAAAGAAGTTCAGTTGCATTAAAAAGACTCTTTTCTTGAATAAATCAAATAATTATCTATTTTTATCACAAATGCATGGAATTAATTTAATATTATTTTCTAAGGCAACTTGAACTTCTTATCTAAATGCATTTCAATTAAACTATAATTGGAATCTATCTCAAGGTTAACTTAACTTGATTTCTCAATTATTTTTAATTAATCCTAATTTGAGCTTTTTCATCATCTCTCTTGTAATTCTCTATAACTTCATCCTATCAACTCTTAATCAATTCACCCCAGAGATTTTTGAGAACACGCTTGGAGATTATTATTACACTGATTTTTGCTTTAGACTCATTGAATACATTGTGCTTTTTTAGATTATTTGCATCCATATTTTGTTTACTCATATTGCTTCCATATTGCTTGAATTCATTATTGCTTGAATTATTCATCCATCTTGCATTCATTTTAGTTTAATATCATCCTCATATAGATTAAATCATTCATCTTGGTGTAGTCTAGTCACTGGTATTGCCTATAAAAATCTAAGAGCAATTTTATACTCGCATCTTTTAGAAGGCAATTAGTCACTTGGTTATGGTTTACTATTTATTGATTATTGATTTACTAACCATACATGTAATGACTTAATTGAAGTGTTGTGCTTGCAGCTGCAGACCCTTTTTCACACACAGAGTTTGGACTATGAATGCGACTGTTTGGACTATGAGCGCGACTATTTGGACCGTAGGTGCGACTGTTTGGACTAAAAGTGCTAATCTGCTGTGAAACTTGTAAATTTGACAATTTGAAGTTTGAGTTTTCAATGTTTTTTGTATTTCAATGGATGATATCTTGACTTGACTTAGAAACATAGAAATCAGATTGTATTTTTGTCCCAAATGACACATAAAGTGTATGTTCAAGAAGCTTTAAAGAAAGCCCATGTTTTCACAGGTTTTGAACAATTGAAAACACATGAATTAGTCTATCCTAAGGAGATTGGCTTCATTATTAATTCTTAGCCCACAACTTGGACCCTGTCAGCTCACACGGCCTTGTCACCCCCTAAAGAGCACCTATGTTTTTGCCTTTGCGAGAGCTACTGGAGTCCCATTCTAAGCCTAGCAATAAGGTCTCAAAAGGGGAGTTCGCACATACACTCAAGAGGGACATATGGTGAGTATCTTAAGGAGATATTCTTCCCCCTTCATGCACTAAGAATTTAATAATGTTCAGAGGTAAACTGGGTAGCTTCTAATTTTAATTGGAACTAGTAAGGGATCCATTCGGCGCATCGAGGTATAAACTCAATTAAGAGGTCTCCCAGCCTTGAAAACCAAGGTTTGATATACACAAAGGTACGGAGGAGAGCTATTCCCAAGGATTTTTGTTGACTTGATTTTCATCAAATCACATTTATTCTATAGTGGGTTGGAGTACTTGGCATTAGTCGTTCCCACTTGGGTCGTTCCCCTCTCACCGGCCTTAATGGCTTTGGCCTTATAGGCTCCTCGGGAAGGCAGGCCCGCTAAAGATATGCACTATTGAAAGCAAAAGATGAGTCTGGCTTTCTGATCCCCTAAGAAAGGTGAGATAATACTCTCCTATCATCAAAACACATAAGACATGTCTGTTCATTTCCATTGGAATTAGTCTATGTGCCTAATTTAACAAAAATAAGTGCAAAATCTCACGGCTACAAACAAAGTAGGAAGTTTATATTTCATTCTTTGATGGCAAAATGGTTTATGACTCTAGTCTTTCACAACGAAATAAGTACCTACAAAACCAATAATCTGCAAATTAGGTTCAGGAAAATGACAGTCTAGAAGCAGATATAAGGAATGCAACATATAATATTTGCCAAATCAACAAAAAATTTGAAAACACCATCAAATTGACCAAGAACGCCATCATATGTGCCAATAACGCTGCCAAATGGATCCAAAACGCTACTCTGCACACCAGAAACGCTACTCTGCACACCAGAAATGTTGTTCTGCATACCAAAAACATTGTCAAACAGACTGAAAATGCTGACCAATGTACCAAAAATGCCACAATACATATAAAAAATGCTAAAGTACAGATTGAAAGCACTAAAGTACATAAAAATATGAAAAAAGAGTTGAGAAGTCTCCCAAAAACGTCATTTTAGGTGTTGGAATGCTACAATAGAGACCAAGAACATGATTCCGGAGCCCAAGAGAGCTAATCTGCATTCCGAAAGAGCTAATCAACCTGTCAATAAAATTCCTTGCAAGCAAACTTGTTAAAGATCAAAGGGGCTAGGCCCCACGGTGGGCGCCAATTAATGTGATGCTAAAAATGTGGTATATAAGAAAGGCATACACATATAATGAGACACTAAAACATAAATGAAAAGCTTAATTGAAAACTAGATTTAAGATGCAAACCATAAACCTTCCTTGAAATGTCTCATTTTCCTCTATTCTTGAGGACCTTGAAGGTGTTGAATTTATTGGCTCTCAGTGGAGCAATGACCTCCAAAGTGGCAACTCAAGAGTTGAGTGGCTACTTGATCATGATTGATTCTGCAAATGATATAAAATGCAATGCTATGATTATTCCAAAATGCTAATTACTAGATGATTGAAATGAAAATTGCCTATAGTAATGATGCTAAAGTGTAAAGTGGAAAATCGCGATCGAACCCTAGTTGCTCTCCCCTCTTCCAACTCCAAAGAGAGAGAAGGGAGATTCACTAGGGTTGATGGTTTTCACTTAGGGGAGAGACTTTACATTCAAAAGAGGGGTTGAAACCCACAAGATCCAATCCCACACAATGCAAGATTGGATGCTAAATGTGTTTCAAGGGTTAAGAAAGCAAGGCTACCCTCTTTTGTAAAGAATGTTGATAGAAGAATTAAGCTAGGAATGCATAGAAAGTGATAAAGATTCGCTTATAAACTGAGATAGGGATATAGGATGAAGCTGCGGACCTGGAATTAGCAGTAAAATGTCGAGACGGCACTGTCCTACAAATTTGAGAAAAAGTTGACGGGACGATGGCACCCGGCGTGCACACGGTCCTCCGAAAAATCCGCGAAACGAAGGGGGATCTGTTCGTCTCTGCACAAGGATTCCAGATCTTCAATTTCAGCCGCGTACCTGCAACCTACACATAGAAAAGTGAAGATGATTGGGGGGTTAGGGATTAGGGGTTTGCCCTTAGGTCAAACCCCGGTTTTGGAATTAACCAAGAAATGAGAAATGTTGTAAATGTAATGTAAAACAAGTACTAATACCTTGTTGTAAGGATGTTTGTATCCTTATGTGCGAAGGTATAGATGTTGTTGTTTGTTGTATTGTTCTATGTTGTATGTAGCATGTAGTATGTGATCTCCTCTTCAATGGTTGAATCCTTGTCTTGAATGCAACACTTAGCCTTGAATGGAGACTTAGAATGATCAATTTCTTGAAAGAATGCTTGAATGCTTGAATGCTTGAGTATAGTTTCCACGCCTTTTTCCATCATATCGAATGAAAGAGGAAAATTCCATTTATATACTTGACAATTAGGGTTGATAGACTGATTTTCCCGACCTTAGGCCGACCAGGAAAGATAATTTTCCAATTTGCAAACATAAAGACCCGAAGTCCAAAAGAGACCGGGCCCAAAATAGGACCCAGGGACCAGGGCGCTGGGCGCCATGGTCCTGGGGGACTAGGGCGCTGGGCACCCTAGTCCTGAAGGACCAGGGTGCTGGGCGCTCTGGTCCCACCTCCCGGGACAGCAGGGTGCAAAGGAGGTTCAGGCCAGGGTGCAAGAAAATGCAGTTTTTGGTGTCATAATCAGGTTTCGGGGTCTCCATTCAGGTTGCGTGTTGCGTCGCCATCATGAAGATCGAAATGCAGTCGAAATTGCAAGTGTCACAATTTTAGGACGCTAAATTTAGCCCCCACTTTAGCGGGAGTATGTATGCTCATACTTCCGATAAAGTACAAGGAAACAACATTGAAAGACTTTCACCACGTCAAGGAGGCAAGACACACCAAGCCCCCAGTGGACTAGGGATCTTATGACTTCGATTGACAAAGTAAAAGGGAAGATCACGAGGGAGAACCATGACTGTCAGTAGTAAGGTTCCCTCACTATGAGTCATGCAAGAAAGATATCAAAAATTTTCAAGGCAAAGCTAAATTTGCCAAGAAATTTTCAAGTATCTTGAAAAGATATGAACGAGATGTATGCCCCCCTACGTTAAAGCGATTTCACACACCTCACCGGGGGTGATTGCTTTAAGGTAGTGATACATATAAGAATGAGAAAGGAGCACGTTATCACAAGGATTTAGCCCCCAAGTGTGAGATAAGCCCAAGGATAATAGACACAAAACACAAAGCACAAGGTGACTTCGCTTTCCTCGGGGTCAGTATGCTGTATGATAATTCATGTATATCATATGTATGTATGCATAATTCTTCTTCATTCCCCAATCAAGGAAGGTCACCTAGAAGAAGGGAACACATGTGTCTTTTGAGTCAACATGAGAGAGATCGAGAGATCTCAATGCTTTGCATCGTCCTCAAGTAGACAACACTAAGGACAACAAATAGAAGAATGAGAGTAACACATAGAAGAAGTAACAAAAGAGAGGAGGAGAGAATTTGCTATGCTAATGAACTAGTCTAGCACGTCATCTACCCCCCGATCTTGCTGATCAATATTTTGGGAAGGTAGGAAACATGCTAGAGGAGGAACATCCAACATAGCAGATGGAGCTATCACAAGATCCAAACAAGGGCTACGTTCATATCCCAAGTCGCGGTGTTCTTGTCTAGGAGCTAGGATAAGTGCTTTAGAAAATTTATTAGATAAATGGTTATCAATATCAACAAGTTCATATTCACTATCAGAATGAACAGGAGTAACATTTTCATCATGAATAACATTTTCATCTATATCATCATCAAGATTTATGAAAATAGGATCTTTAACTCGCACAAGATCAAGACCATCATGCATCTTATGTTTAGGAGATTTCGGCTCAATTGTCGGCTGAGGAGAAAATGGAATAATGCTTGTTGAAGGTGTTTTTGGGGATTGTGAAGTTTGAGCTCTAAGACGACGCTTTCGCCGGCGTTCACGTGCAGAACGATTTCGTCTAGTCTTAGTAGGAAGTTGAGAAGATTGAGGAGGAGGAATGTTCTCATCCTTATCACTTGGGTGTTTAGGTTGTGGTCTCTTAGGCTGAACAATAGGAGAAGAGGAAGGTCTCTTCTCTCCATAAGAGGAAGGAGGAGGAACTGCTCCATATAAAGGAGGAATATTTGGTTTTGGAACGAGACCAAGTCCATCATGACGAGGAGGGATAGGTCTACTTTTAGGAAGTTTATTAATCATAGGCATAGTCACATCCATAGGGATGGGTTGGGAATCTTCTTGAGGAAAGACATTAGTTTTATCTTTCAAAGGAAGAACTTCCTTCTCAAGAATGATAGGAATGTCAAGTTTGGGTGTTCTAGGTTCACTTAGAGATAGGATCATATCTGTTTTCCACTTTTGATAAGATTTGAAAAGATGATCACTTCGCGGAGGAAGAGATTGGAATTGTTTAGGCCAAAAGTAATCAATAGGAACACTAGAAGTTCTTTCAGCTGGTTTAAAGAGACTATGATTGACAGTAACAACTTCACCATTATGGGGAAATTTCAAACACTTGTGAATAGGAGAAGCAATAGCTTTCATGGAAGATAGCCAAGGATAGCCAAGCTTCACACGAAATTGTTCCGATGATGGAATAATAGCAAAGTCTACATCAATGGATTTGTTACGGACCTCAATAGGTAATGTAATAGAACCAATTGCAGGAGAAGAAAATGCATCAAATAGTTTCACAACCACATTTGTTTCATCATAGATCACTTGATTCAATTGCAAAGTAAAAAGAAATTCTTCAGAAATGACATTAACCATACAAGAAAGATCAATAAGCACTCCACGGCAAGGTGTATTTTTGACTTTTGCAACTATATATAAAGGACCATCAGGTGCCCTGATAGTTTCACTGGAATCAAATGTGATGGAAGGTTCTTTAGGGATTTTCTGTTGCTCCACAAAATTAATCACATTCAGAGTCATAGACACGAGATCATCAGGTGAGACAAAGGAATCAGTAGTATCAATCGCATTAGAGGTATGAGAAGGTAATGGATCAGTAAAAATCTGAAGATTTTGCTTAGGAGGAGCTACAGATTTGGTGCCTTTATCATTCACACCAGAAACAGAGATAGTATTATTATCAATCAAATCTTGAATTTTCCCCTTTAAAGCAAAACATTTTTCAGTATCATGCCCAGGTTCACGATGAAATTGACAAAAAGATTTGTTATCAAAATAGGGTGAATTAATCTTTGCAAGATCTATTTCCCTTATAGGAGGAAGGGTAAGCACATTTTGTTCCAATAACTTATTCATAATACTATGCAATGATTCATTCAAAGGAGTAAACTTTCTTTCTTTCTTGAAAAATTTAGAAATAGGAGGCACACCTGATGCTGCATTCACATTGTTGTTGATGATGTTTTCATTGAATTTAATGGACTCTCTATTCGGTTTAAACTTCCCAAATGGTTGTTGACTACTATCACCCTTATCACTCAGAGCCATAGGATGTGATTGTTCCATTTGACTCACAGTCAGTTGATAATTGTGAAGAGTTGCGCACAACTGTTGGAAAGAAGTAAACTCAGAAAACAGGAGTTTGTCTCGAATATCTTTTTGTAAATTAGAAATGAGGATTCTTTGAATATCATTGTCAGGCACTGGAAAAGAAATTTGAGCATACAAATGCTTATATCTACCAATGAAATCAGTCACTTTTTCTTTAACACCTTGTTTACAATGCATTAAATCAATCAAAGTAACCTTAGGACTTATATTGTTTTGAAATTGTTGAATGAAAGCATTTGCAAGTTGTTCGAAAGAATTAATAGAATAGGAAGGCAACGAGCAATACCATTGTATAGCTTTGTCTCTTAATGTTCTAGTAAATAGTTTTGCAAGCAACCTTTGGTCATAAGCAAAATCAGTACATATTGTTTGAAAGGTCTTAACATGTGTTAGAGGATCACCCTTACCATTATAAAGCTCCAAATGCGGAATTTCAACATGTTTAGGGGGGATAGCTCGAACAATGTCAAGAGAAAGTGGGATCGCAACGTCAAATGTGGGCACACTAAACTTAGATTGATTCATAGAGGCAATTTGTTGCTGTAAAGAAGAGACAGTTTGTGCAAGATTGTTAATGGTCGCTTCAGTTGAAGAGTTCATATTAGACGTGTTAGATTGTGATGGAGGTGTTACGTTATTGAAAGAAGGTAGAGAGTAAGGTGGTGGGACACTATGATAGTTAGTCATAGGAGATGATTGGAAAGGAGGAACACTACAAGGAGGAATGGAATGGTTAAATGAATTGCCCCCTTGCATCATGTTCATTTGTGGTGATATAATAGGCACACTCATTGAAGGAATGAATGAAGAAGTTGGATTGATTGAAGGAAGAGGTTTAATTGAAGAAGAGGGATTGCCCCCATGATTAGTGATCATAGGAGGAATGTCTTGTATTGAAGTAGTCATTATGTTTGATGTAAAAGTAGGTATACTAGCAATAGGAGTCGTCAAAGGAATAGAATGATTGTCTTGAGTAGGAGGTTTTGTATAACCTAAGGTTTCGGCACAACTTTTCATAGGCATCACATTTGAATCCACAATGTGTGCAATACCACGCAAAATATCAATTCCATTCTTATCACTTTGAAGCATACGTTTTAGACCCTCAATTAAAGGAAGAGCTTGACTATCAGGGTATTCTTGAGACATCCATTGTCGAAAATCGTCAAATTGGTTATCCAATTTTGAAAGTTGTTCTACAGAAACCTCATGGAGAGCTTCTTCATCATTAAGAGGATTAGAGGAATTACCCATGTCCTCGTTAAAAAGACCATTCAAATTAGGTTCCATCTCCTCAGTAATTAAACCTTGGAAAGACTTAATTCTCAGGCTTCGTCTAACAGGAATAGTGTAAGTAGGACTTATTGTTGTAAAACTCATGCACTAGAGAGAGAGAAGATTTTGAATTTTAGAGGTAGCCAATTTCAGTAAAACCAGCCAATCTTCTAGATTTAAGTTGTTAAATACAATCAGGACAATCTCCCGAAATTTCGGAAAAAATGTCCGGGACCGTGGCGCTCGGGTGCACACGGTCCTCGCAACTTTTTTCGAAATTTGCAGTGATGAAAATTATAATCATTTTACAGCTAACCTGAAAAAATTGAGTGATTTTACGATCTGTAGATAGGCCAAATTAAAGTTGCAATCTCAAAATTGAACCCTACCAAGATTGTCGAAAAATGCAAAATTTGAATTTTGAAAAAGAGAGGGAAACTGAAATTTTGAATTTTATGTTTTTAGAGGGAATACCAAAAGCAACGCAAGTTTTGGATTTTAAAAATTGACTTAATTTCACGCAAAATTCGATTTTGAAAGCGGAAATCAAAGTTGTTGTAACTAAGCACTTAATTTCAAAAGTCACAAATTGCAAGAATTTGAATAAAGCACTGAAATTTCGAATGAATGATAACACATTTTTCAGATTTAGGACTGTAAGAAACACAATTTTGATACAAATTTCAATTTCACCAATTTTTGAATGATTAGAAGCCTCAATCCAAGCAATCACTAGACCAACTTTGACTGTAATTTTGAAGGTGTTGTAATTGATAAAATCAACCAAAATTCGGGATTTTAGCAGAAAAATACAGTAAGATCTCGCTCTCGAAATTTCGGAAAAAATGTCGGGGACGATGGCGCTCGGAGTGCACACGGTCCTCGCAACTTTTTTCCAAATTTTCAGGGATGAAAGATATTGTGATTTTATTGCGGAATCCAAAGTTACAGCTGATTTGGGGATGTTTTGATCAGTGAAATTGTCGGACAAAGGTTGAATCAAGAGGGTTTCAAAAATTAGGGTTTTGACATTTAACCACTCAATTTTCAAAATTAAAGCACAAATATGAATTGACAATTTGTAATAGAAGGCCAGATCTGAAACAAGCACTAACAATTAAACATTTCACAAGCTCAATTACTAAAAATAAAATTTAGGGTTTTTATGCAATTAACCTCTAAAATTTTGCAAAAGATCAAACATGGAAATGTAATCAAGGAATCCAATTTTCAGATCTAACTATGAATAATCAGAAAGGATGTTCACGTCGGGTTCACCAAAATGTAAAGCGGAAAATCATGATCGAACCCTAGTTGCTCTCCCCTCTTCCAACTCCAAAGAGAGAGAAGGGAGATTCACTAGGGTTGATGGTTTTCACTTAGGGGAGAGACTTTACATTCAAAAGAGGGGTTGAAACCCACAAGATCCAATCCCACACAATGCAAGATTGGATGCTAAATGTGTTTCAAGGGTTAAGAAAGCAAGGCTACCCTCTTTTGTAAAGAATGTTGATAGAAGAATTAAGCTAGGAATGCATAGAAAGTGACAAAGATTCGCTTATAAACTGAGATAGGGATATTGGATGAAGCTGCGGACCTGGAATTAGCAGTAAAATGTCGAGACGGTGCTGTCCTGCAAATTTGAGCAAAAGTTGATAGGACGATGGCGCCCGGCGTGCACACGGTCCTCCGAAAAATCCGCGAAACGAAGGGGGATCTGTTCGTCTCTACAAAAGGATTCCAGATCTTCAATTTCAGCCACGTACTTGCAACCTACACACAGAAAAGTGAAGACGATTGGGGGGTTAGGGATTAGGGGTTTGCCCTTAGGTCAAACCCCGATTTCGGAATTAACCAAGAAATGAGAAATGCTGTAAATGTAATGTAAAACAAGTACTAATACCTTGTTGTAAGGATGTTTGTATCCTTATGTGCGAAGGTATAGATGTTGTTGTTTGTTGTATTGTTGTATGTTGTATGTTGTATGTAGCATGTAGTATGTGATCTCCTCTTCAATGGTTGAATCCTTGTCTTGAATGCAACACTTAGCCTTGAATGGAGACTTAGAATGATCAATTGCTTGAAAGAATGCTTGAGTATAGTTTCCACGCCTTTTTCCATCATATCAAATGAAAGAGGAAAATGCCATTTATATACTTGCCAATTAGGGTTGATAGACTGATTTTCCCGACCTTAGGCCGACCAGGAAAGATAATTTTCCAATTTGCAAACATAAAGACCCGAAGTCCAAAAGAGACCGGGCCCAAAATAGGACCCAGGGACCAGGGCGCTGGGCGCCATGGTCCTGTGGGACCAGGGTGCTGGGTGCCCTGGTCCTGAAGGACCAGGGCGCTGGGCACTCTGGTCCCACCTCCTGGGACAGCAGGGTGCAAAGGAGGTTCAGGCCAGGGTGCAAGAAAATGCAGTTTTTGGTGTCATAATCAGGTTTCGGGGTCTCCATTCAGGTTGCGTGTTGCGTCGCCATCGTGAAGACCGAAATGCAGTCAAAATTGTAAGTGTCACAATTTTAGGATGCTACATAAAGCTATGAATGCAAGGGATCCTTATTGCTCCAAAATAGGGGATATTTATAGGAATTCCAAGGCAAAAGCTGAGGTGGTAGGAATCAATGGTCTAGATCTGATCTGAAGATATTAAGGGCCAAGATTGATGAAGTTGGAGAAGAGGTTAGAGGAAGAGACACTTGTCATCTCTATGGTGACAAGTGTCAAGAATCCTTTCTCATGAGAAGGCAAGTGTCCAAGGGAGGAGACATGTGGCAAAAGTGTCATGTGTCTCAAGGGGAAAATATCCACACCATGGGAGGTTAGGATAAGGAGGTTAGAATGTGTAAGATAGGATAGGGTTAGTTAAACCTACGGTTAGGTTAGGGGATGGTTAGGTTAGGTGGTTAAAAGTTAGGAGCCATGTGCTCATTTGAATTTAGAATTTCAAATAATTGGAAAATGATCATTAATCTCAACAAAGTTGAGTTTGTTAATCTTAATTAGGGATTAGAAGAATTGATTTATATGGGGGGACATAATTAATTAATCAAAGGGGGATATGAAATGAACTATATAAATAAATCATGTAGATTTATTTACTAGTAGATGAATAGAGTCATGAATACTAAGAGGGGGGGTAAATTAGTATACCCAAAAACTTTAACAAACACTTGCAATTTTATTGCAGAGCGGTATAGCCCTTTAAACATTAAACTGGTTAATACACAAACAAGCCAAATAGAAAATAAAGAATTCACCCACAATAACACAATCACCATAACACAAGATATTTTGATGTGGAAACCCAAATGGGAAAAACCACAGTGAGTAAAACTCACAAGTCCACTATCTGCAGAATAGCAACCAGACCGGTTAAGGCCTTACAATGTTCTTCACGAGAACAGATCTTGTTAGGAATCTAGATCTCTGTTAAGAGATAAGTCTTGTTAAATACTACCCTATTAAAGGATTTCAGATCCACAATTGTGAACCACCTTGATAGAGGATTTGGAACAGGCTTAACTAATCCTACCCAGTTAAGGGTTTCTAACTTGTCGAAGAGATTAGTAATCAACAAGTAAATGATCTAGAAACTAGCACAGAATGCTTAGTTAGATCCTTGAATTCTCTTTGTTAATGTAATGCAGCATTACTTCAGTTTTCTGTTCAATCTCTGTTGTAAGATGCCCTTTCTACAAGGACCTAATATTTTCTACAACACTTCACTTGCACACATCTACATGCAAAACCCTAGACATAATGTCCTCATATAGGAATCTAATTTCATGTCGGTCCAATGAGATTAGACTATAATTTCCTAGGTATAGTGCATCTAGACACAATTTGTAACAGGGCATAGAATCACCGCATCGGTGTCAGTAGATGATAACTCATCACACTTTGCAATTTTTTTCAGTTAACAAAACACAATATTACCGATTACCAGTTTACAAACAAAGACCAATAAACTGGAACATAGTGTTCTGATCTCAAAAAGATTGGTTGTCGCTTAGGGTCCTTGTACTGCTTGAGGTCCTCGGTCATGCTTTGACCAGTAAGCTCTTTCTGCAAAACATCAATAGCCTTCTACAAACAAAGACTATACATACAATGGCATATAATACTAGTTTGAACAATACATCACATACTACCGGTTGAGAATAACTCATACAAAAAATAAGTGTGTGTCCATCAATGACAATCACAACTAAACATCATCAAAAATGCCAATAATCTCCCCCTTTGTCATTGATGGCAACACTTAAGAAAATTTGACATCTAAGCGCTTACAAAATGAAAATGATGCCATAATAAAATTACTCCCCCTAAGCATCTGCACTACTCCCTTTGCCAAAATTTCAAGAAAGTACTACTTCAATACCACTCCCCATAAAAAAATTTAATTCAATATCACTCCCCCTTTGCCAACAATGACAAAGTAATACAAACATGCCAAAATCATATTGCATAACATGAAAATAAAGTTTATGTTTATGACAATAATGAGTAAAACTTTTCAAAAACAAATTTAAAGTTTTTCAAAAATTCCTTCATGTCTGTAGACCACGTATATAGGAGTGAGGCAGCAATTTCATTTTGAGTCTTCATTTGGAATGCTAACTGCTCCATGGCATCAATAGTGCTCAATTCCTAAGTGAACAATGATGGCGGCCATGTTCAAAAAACACTTTTGAACAATCTACAACTTAGGTAACAAAAGCAACTAAAGTTTTTGTAGATCTTGAGACCGCTTGTAGATCTCTGAATCAATCCTGTCAATCTATTGCCGATGAGTTTGTATAGTCTGCCCATACACTGTGAAGGAATCATATGGCACTTTGAAGTTTGCTATATACTTCTTTAACTCCGATTGAAGTTGACCCTTCTTCTTCAAAGCATCATCATAGAATAGATTGGGCTGGTAAATTTTGCTCAAAAGTTTATGTCCTTCAGCCATTACCATACTGATATCATCTCTCTGATGGATTAGCTTGGCTCTGTCTTCATTAAATTGCTTCATAAATGCAACTTTTAGTGCCTTTTCATGCTTTTTCTCTACAGTAGCCTAGGCAGCATCTTCCAATGATTGCACTTGATCACCCACTACTATGCATAGAAGCTTCAACTAGGCCAGTGAGGAATCTGTACTGGAAAGATCAATATCGGGGACTAAGGTTGAAAGAGTGTCAATAGCAAGTTGAATAACATATTTTTCTTTCTTCTTTCTTAGTTCCTCCAATCTTTCTTGAGCAAGTTGAATACTTCTAAGTAGCTCATTTTCATCTACAGATTTGGTAAGATAGGCAAGAGTCAATTCATTGTGATCGTTGGGATCAACCTGTTTGGCTTGAACTCCAGTTGCCTTGGGAGTCTCGGAAGTCTACCCACTTTCCTTTTCTTTGATCTCCTCTTGTCTCTTCTTCTCCTACTCTTCTTTCTCCTTAGCCTCCTTGTCGGCCTTCTCTTTTTCCTCTTTCTCCTTCTCCAATTTCTCCTTCTTTTCCTTCTCCTTCTCCACTTTCTCCTTCTTTTCTTTCTCCTTCTCCGATTTCTCCTTCTCTGCTTTCTCTTTCTCCTCATTTTCCTTCTCCATTTTCTCCTTCTCTGCTTTCTCCTTCTCAGCTACCTTCGGTTTAGTACCTTCAGCATATAATGCATCCACATCCATAGGATCATTTTGCTTAGCTATTCTTTCTCCTTGATCATTGAAGGTTTTGTTACCGCATCATTTATTCTTTGTGGTGAGAGTGGGTCATCTTTTCCTTTTTATGTTGGAGTCCTAGTTTACACCATATTACCTTGGTTCAAGTCCTTAATGCATCCTCAAATTCTTTTTCTAGTCATTTAAGTCAAGTTCAGACAATTGATTGAACTCCTTGAACACGTCGAACCGTTATGAACTGGGTTCAACAGGTTCATTTAGGTTCAATAGGTTCCAAGGTGTTCAGGAAAAAGTTTTTCATACTAACGTTTTCTCTAAGTATTTTGTAGTGGCTCTTCCAAAAGGTTGTTCCTGTTTGGTAATATAACATTTGTGTTGAACTTATTGAACTGAGTTCAAAGGGTTCAAATATGTTCAACATATTCAACACGGCAAGTGGTCAACAGTTTGACACAGCGTACATCTTGAACTACTTGAACACTCAAGAAGTTGGTTCAAGATGTTCATACGGGTTCAATGGTTGTGGGTCCCGTGATTTCTAATGTTTTGAGAAGTGCATTTATTGCTAAATACAGAGAGGCAGAACCATATTGTAAAGTGATGTCATTCTTTGGCTTTTTCGAAATAAGTGAACATTTCGGGAACTGGTAGTTTCTTAAAGTATGCCGCCATGCATTCAATGCATGCTTGCGGGGGTCTAATCTACCAATTTGCCACGTTCAGAATGAAATTGTGAAATCATTGCATTTAATGTGTCTGTATCATTACCTTTCTAAATAAGGTATGAAAATCATTTGTGTTCTGCATTTGCTACTTGCTGCTGGATTTTTGTTTATGTTATCCCTGGATAGGAGTCTTTCTTGCTGCTAGTCATTGTCTGATTATACAACTGTGAAGGTGAGTCTTTCCTTATTTTCTCCAGTGTTTTCCCTTGCATTTTCTCTCATACAGAAAGTTTCATTGCAATCAAATTTAGGTTTCTTGTTTTGAAATCATGAAGTCCACCCTGCACTTGTTTGGAAACATCTTTAGCTTGGCGTCCACAGAAGCCATAGTTAGTGATACTGACCTGAAGGGAGATAACCTTGAAGATTTGAAAGAAAGGGTGTTCAAGGGTGTTGATAAGTCTTTTTGTATAGAGATTTTGAGTAGTGGACTTTTAGAAGCTGCAGCCTTTCCTCTAGCAATTCCTTGTCCAGAATTGGTTCGGGAGTGTATTGCTAGATATGACCCTGTATCTGAAACTATTAAGAGAGATAATGGCGAAACCCTTCTTGCCATTAACCGTGAGGTAATTGCTTCAGTTTTCAAGATACCAGATTACCAGTTTTCTAATTTCTCTCCTACCCAGTCAATCAGTGAGTTCAATGCAGATAGAGCTGGACACAGGAATAATGTGGTGAAGTTCTGGTTGAAGGTCCCTCAGAGAGGTGGTTCTAGACTACCTAAAAATCCTAACAAGAACCACATGTTGCCACATATCCACGATGTGATGCTTATGTTGCATCAAGCCAAAGGTTCTGCCGAAGCTTATAGATTTGATGATTGGATATATTGTTGTGTGCAATTAGTTCTAGAAGGAAAACAATATTTGGATTGGGCAGAGTTAATTGCTGATTCAATGAGAGAGAAGTTGAGTCTAGCCAAGCAGTTTCAACAAAACTTCTTCATGTCCTCGTATCTTTTGTATTGTCTAGCCTGTGTTAAAGAGTTAATGGGTATACCCAAGCAGCCCACTAAGGAAGATGTTCCGGTGTATGAGTTTTATCGAATGCTGCAGAAAGACAATGCCCTACAAGATTTTAGAAGGGTACACAATGCATTCCTGGGTGATATGTGTCATGAACTGAAGGGTACAAAGGCCAAACGGATTTCAGATGATGCACAGATCTTGATTAAGAAGTTTGGTAGCTTTTACATCTAGTTCCCATGCTTTTTCTATATATGAGTAGGAGGCTTTGAAGAGGAACCCTTCAAGCTTCCTCATTTTTGTTTTGATTGTTTTGTTCTAGCAGAAGTATGCAGGCAGCTGACCTCAGTGATCAAAAAGGCACAACCAAAAGACAAGTGGGAAGGTCACTTTCCCATACAATTGGGAGTGTTGTCTTGTAATTCAATGTCTGATGCACTAAGTATAGGAGTAGACCTTAGAAATTTTAATTTCACTCTGTATTCTGAATGAAAAGGATTTGACAATAAAGGATTTTCTCAGAGCCTTGGCTTAATGCCTTATCTTCCCACGCCACAGTTAGAAGATTTCTGGGAAGATTGTTTAGATGAACTTGAAGTCTTCAAAAGAGAAAACATGAGATTGGTGTTGGAACAGGTTATCTCTTTGCAAATAAGGTTAGATATTAAAGGGCTTGAAGAGGATTATCTTGAACTGTTTGAACCAGGGTATTTAACCCATGCAAAGACTAAAATGCCCCCAATTAATTGGGATGAGGAGGAAAATGATGACATACAATTGAGAACCAAATGAGTTCTGGAAAGAACCGTGGCATGGGTGGCTAAAAAGAAAGCAACGAAGCCAAGTGCCAAGTCCCTTTCTGCAAGAAATATATCTTCACCAAAATGTCCTTCTAACAGTGCTCCTGTTTGTCCAGGTAAGGAAATCAAGTCGGCTCAGCCTAGACGTAGGTCTAGCTCAACTCTGGATTTCAGTACCCCTCGGCATACTCGATCACATAGTGTCACCCAGAGGAAGATGGACCAAGTCAAGGATATGGGAGTAAAAGATGTCGTGCTTGAGGCTCAAATCTTTGAAATTGAAGATTTGGATGGTGAAGTTGCTTGTGCTCTGGACTCCCAAACGGTGACTATTGCTATGATGCCACCACCAAAAATGATTGAAGGAACTACTCATTCTGCTACAACTTCTAAATGGTTAACAACCTCAGTGAACAAGAAAAGGAGCTTTCTTCCTATGACCATTCCAATTCAGGAGATAGTTGCCAAGTACTCCGAGAAGAATCCAAAACCAAAGAGGTTCAAGACCACCACTCACCTGAACAATGATGAAGAAACTGGTAAATGGATGGCGGAAATTGCCTCTTACAAACCGAAAGATGAGAACAAAGAGGCCGGTTCTGATGATTTTGAAATCACAAAAGTAGAGTTGGGAAAGATGAGCAGGGATACAGATAACCATTTTTTCCAAGTGTTAGCGAAGAAAATGCTTACCCGGTCAGAGAAGGATGGACGGGAGAAAAGAGAACTTAAAAGACACATAAGTGTTTTGGCTCATTTCATCGATAACATCAGTTGCCTTGGAGCAATTCCAATATCCCATGCCACTGAGAATTTTGACCCAACTTCTCCGGAAAACAAGAAGTTGATGAACCAAGTTCAACGGGCTAAGAGCATCGCTGAAGCGGTTGAGAAGTGGATTGAACAAGTAATCAAAGATGGTGAAAAATACATTACCAACTCCCAGAAGTTGTGTGATGAAGTATAGAGCCTGATTTCTGAAATCCAGAACCAACTTGTACCATGGGAGAAAGAAGAGCACAAATGGCAAAATGTCTTGCCTCTGTTTACCAAAATCGAAGAGTATGGGGTTACCAGATTTCTGACAGAACATTCAATTAAGCTGGTAGCTAATGAATGCCAACTTTTTGTGCTAAAGAAAACTATCATGTGGTGGGTACTCACCATTCAGTTGGTAATTATGGATGCAAGAACCTATGTCTATGAACTCCAGGATTTGCAAAGCAGTATAGTCAAGGATAATAAAGTGGTTAATCCCGATCATGACTGGGAGCTAGGAATTTGTGGGTCAAGCACACAGGAAGCAGTCAAGTCTTTCCGGTTGAACATGGAGAAGATCAAAGTCAAGAGTAGTTTCACGCCAGAGGATATAACCAAGGTGGCTAGGATCGAATCTATGGTTTTCATTGGGAACGATCAACTGCCGAAGCACTCAGAGAAGATGGTGCAACACAAGTGGAATAAAGAAGTGGCAAAGGCAAAACTCAATGCAATGAAAGTCCCAAGCCAATCAATGATCTAGGAACTCACAGCTACTCATGACGCTCATGAAGATGGAGAAGATGACAATGATGGGTTATGACATAATGCATTAATTTAGGATTAGTTTCCTTTATTTATTTATTTTTTAAAAAAAACATTTTTCATAGTTATGCAAAAACTTCGGGACAATTGTCCCAAAATACTTTATGTTGGTTTCGTAGCTATTTTATCAGGGAGTGGTTGAGTTTTTAGGGAGACCTCCCCTATTTAGACTATAAATTAAGTAAAATAGATGGTAAAAGGGTTAGATTTTAGAAACTAATTTTGTGAACTTTGACTGAGGTTTTTGTTTTGGGTATTTTCTGTTCTTAATCAAAGGAAGAATCAGATGATTGAGATCTATTATGAAAAAGATTGGCAGATATATTTTTGTGTCTTGGTTGCATAAGGATATATATGAAATCTGATCATATTGTTTTTGGGGAGAAGAAAGATATGTGTATTTTGAATCCGAATAGATAACATGTCTTTGTATATGTTCATCTGATCAAGTAACAGTAATTGATCATTTCATTGCAGTATTTCATAATTCCTCTGATGTTCTTTCCTTTGAATGTGTTGTTTAATCTAGAAAAGATTCATGATTGAGGGCAGATTTATTTTCCTTGAATTTGTTCGTCTTTTATAGTTTAGGTGGAAGAAGTATATTGAACTTTGTTTTAGTTGCTGTAGTTACATGTATTGAAAAATTAAAGAAAATAGTTTTCCATTATTTATGAGACATGTGGAAAGTTATAGCCTTTCATCTAAGAATGAAATAGGCAGCCTTACGTGCTTTCTGGTTAAAAGCTTTTCATTTAGATATAAATAAAAACAAAAACACATTTTATGAAAAACCTAGATAGGGAGTTGTACCTAGGCAAAAATTCAGAGGGAAGTGATTCGAACAAACACTTACCCAATTGTTCAGTGAATCATTTGTTCTTAGAAGAAGGTAATAGAGTTTAAAATTAATCATTTAAAAACAAAGAGCAAATCTATTCACTAACAGGTTTCATCCAGTTTAGATTTTGATAGGTCAAGATCTTGCTCGGCCTGTTGATTTACTTTGGATACCTTCTGCATCTTGACAGCTGCTTTAGGCTGCAGATGAGTGTCTTTTTCTACTTCAAAGATTTTACCTCCAAGTAACTGAAGTCTTCTCTTTCTCATGAAAAAGATGCCTTTGTACCTATCAAGAAGCTCAAACAATTCAGAATTGGAAGCATCTAGAAAATATTGAGCAAAAAATTGCTCTCTAATTGTTTGCTCCTTTTCAATGACAATACGCCATTTATTGTCTAAAGAATTATACAAAGAATTAGAAACAATAGGTTTGATATCAATTGGAGACCAATCATTATCACATAAATACTTAATAAGTTCTTGCTCTACCTCCTTCTTTTCAGTTTCGATAAGATCATCAAAATAATCTTTTAGATCATGAAGAATTTTCCTTCTAATATTCTTTATAATCCTTTGATAATGTGTCATAGGCTTGTAAGAAGCAACATGTATATTTATCGGTACGGAGGTTACAGGTACATTACCAGTTGGCTTGGTCTTCTTACTCGATTGCCTCACCTTCTTTATTTCATCTTCTGATTCAGTGTCTTTTGAATCTTGTGTTTCGTTCTTTGTTTTCCTCTTCCTCTCAAATACCTTTGACAAAATAGCCTCTGGTTTCTTGTTGGCTGGTGACCTCTTGGTCACTTTTGGACTGGCAGTAGATGTAATCAGTATCAATGTTGATGGCACAACTTTCCTCTTCTTTTGATTTGGTACTTTGGTAAGATTAACTCTCTCAGAGTAGATACCAGTCCTCTTCTTCTTTGGATCAAGCGGTGAAGCAAGTAGGGTAGAGGCATACCCAATGAGTATATCATTCACCACTTCATAGCCCATAGGCTCAACTTCATCTTCTCTTGGATCAATCACTTCCATTATCCAATGATCCACTTTGATCATGAAATAGATATCATCTTCATACTTCTTTACCAGGTCACCTGATAGACTTGTTCTCTGGTTCATCTTTAATTTGAACTCATCAAAGTACTTGTTCAGAATCTCTGGATAGGTAGATCCCACTGCTTGCAAACTCCCCTTGATTTGTCTAGTAACTGGTAGGTCACTTGACCATTGAACATCACCAACTCTTAGAAAATACCCTTGAAAGTAGAAAAACAACCCAACAAGTAGTTGACCAAACTTGAACCTAAGTGCCTTGGCCTCTTTGATGGATTTCAAATTCTCCATGAGTTGTTTTTGCATGCAGGTACACAAGTCGCACTCTGCATCTTCCTTGATCATTCAATAAGCGACATGCATCGCAATTGTAGGAACAGAGTTCATTCTAATAGCATAGAATACTCTATACCCGATCACCATGCACGCATACTTCACCAAGTCATCTCTTATGGCATTGACAGACATTGCCCGCTTGTCGCTCACAGAACCGGTGAGCTCTGTCACTTTGGCTTTTGTGATCTTACAAAGAATAGGGACTTCTCCAACATTGCAGAAGCTGGTCACGGTATGGATTTCCTCCGATGTGATATCATGGGTTCGCTTAAGGTAAATCTTATCACCATGAACCCTTCTAAGAATAATTCTTATATGATCTTCTGTGAATTCCTCAAGAAAATATACTGCATTATGGAATTTCTTCTTCTCGATCATGTTGTACTCGGGTTTAATCTTCTTATCTTTTCCATAGAACAAAATCAACCGGGAGTGAATCACTAGAGACCCTAGGTCTTACAGTGTGCAATAAATATAACTAAAAGCATCCCCTTCGATAATGACTCTGATAGGAATTTGAGATAGGGCATTGTAATTAGACTTCTTCCTAAGGGATTTGGATGACTCCTCAGGTGGGGAAGAACTAGAAGAGATATTGGATGTAGAAGCCATGTCTAAATAATTTTAAATGATAAGAGTGATTCGATGAAAAATACCTTTTCACTCCAAACTAGGGTTTGTCGATGTCAAGTACAACACACTCCTCCAAAAGCTTGCTTTATCACTCTAACCTCCACTCTGGATAACTTGAAATAACTGTTGTCTTGTACAAGGTTTCTTCTTCAATTGCAAGATTGATTGCTTTGATTCTTTGCTCAAGTTAGAAAAATGCTTCTTCTAAACTAGGTAAGTAAAAATGACTACAAGAGTCACCTTTATACATGCTCCTACCTACTATAATAAATGCATCACCGTTAGGGTACAAACCCTAATTTTACCTTTTACCAATTCATTTCTTTTGTCGGTCGACAAGTAACTAATACCGATAAAGGCACTTTACTGATATACTCTGGGGGTTCAAAACATTGTTACTAATAAGTTCCCCCTTAAGATTTTCGAAGCCCAATTTGTCGATACAGGGGTCTCCACACTAGGTGCGAAAACTGGTACATCTTGTGGCTTCTCTTTAGATTTCTTTTTCCAAATTTTATTCATTTCTACTCAAGTGGTTTCAACATTGACCTCTCCTTTACCTTCTGGGTCGACCGATCTTTCTTTCGGTGGATTCCATCTCTATCTGTATGATCTGGCAATATGTCCTGGTTTGTGACAATGATAGCATACCATACCAGGTGCTCTCCATGGTCCAGTGTTCACATTTCCATTCTTTCTCCTACATGTTACAGCAGTGTGACCACTACCATGACAGATCACAAGGTTGCTCTCCAACCATTTTTCGCTCCATAACCATTTGACCGGTGATCATAGGTTCTATATCGGTTTGGGTTCTGGTTCATAAGAGGTTCTTGGGAAACTCCTTTTGATCTTGATGCATAACCTCAGAGTTGTTCATAACCGATCTGCGCTCAAAGGCTCTATGCCCAAACTTGTTGCATGCATAACAATGACCATTAAATCTACCAGTTCTAGCCTTGTGGTCATACACATTGTTTTGCATGTAAGGAAAATTAGTTTAAGTCTTGCTCTTACATACATTGGTAGTATGTCCTTCCTTATGACAGTTAAAGCATGTAGGTTTGAACTTTGGCTTACCTTTTCTTTTGTTGTTTTTCTCAGGTATCGGTTTCTCTTTTGGTGCATCAATCTTGGTTCCTGAGGATTCACCTTCCTCATATGCAAAGAAACCAAGTCCAGTGGTATCCTTTGATGAATTCATTGATCCCAGCTGTTGGTCCAAGTTTTTAGAGCTTAGGTTGAACTTTGCAAGTATCTCCTTTGTCTCAACAAGTTTTTTGGAAAGAGCTTCATTGGTCTTCATTAGGGTTTCATTCTGAGAAATGGTTGCATTCAGTTCTACTTGCATTTCTTCTTTCTCTTCCTTACCCTCTTGCAGATAAGATGTAATGGTACCAATTTCTTGTTTCAACTTAGAGATCTCGTGCTCCTTGTCCTTCACTAGATCCTCAGCTTTTCTTCGGTTTTCCAATTCCTGACTCATCCTTATGGTCAGTCCTTCTAGCTCCCTCCTTAGGTTATTTTTTGACTCATTCAGTTTCTCCACTTCTTTGACTAGGGCATCCATGTCTGCTTCATCAGAAGAGTTGTTTTTCAGTAATTTCCAGCATTTGCTCACCAAGTTATCTTCTTTTGGCTAAAGAGGCTTTATACTTCACCTTGAGTTCATCATAGGCTCTCTCAGATTCAGCCAGATGATGAGTGAGTTCACTCATGTTGTATTCCCTCATATCTCCTTTCAAGTGGTTAGACTTAAAGAAAGGTTGGCTTTGATACCAATTGATGAATACTAAGAGGGGGGGTGAATTAGTATACCCAAAAACTTTAACAAACACTTAAGCAATTTTACTGCAGACCGGTATAGCCCTTTAAACAGTAAACCGGTTAATACACAAACAATCCAAATAGAAAATAAAGCATTCACCCACAATAACACAATCACCATAACACAAGATATTTTGATGTGGAAACCCAAATGGGAAAAACCACGGTGAGTAAAACCCACAAGTCCACTATCTGCAAAATAGAAACCAAACCGGTTAAGGTCAGACCGGTTAAGGCCTTACAATGTTCTTCACCAGAACAAATCCTGTTAGGAATCCAAATCTCTGTTAGGAGATAAGTCTTGTTAAAGACTACCCTGTTAAAGGATTTCAGATCCACAACTATGAACCACCTTGCTAGAGGATTTGGAACAGGCTTAACTAAGCCTACCCGATTAAGGGTTTCTAACTTGTCGAAGAGATTAGTAATCAACAAGTGATATAGAAATTAGCACAAAATGCTTATTTAGATCCTTGAATGCTCTTTGTTAATGCATTACTGCATTACTTCAGTTTTTTGTTCAATCTCTATCACAAGATGTCTTTTCCGCAAAGACCTAATATTTTCTACAACACTTCACACGCACACATCTACATGCAAAACCCTAGACATGATGTCCTCATATAGGAATCTGATTTCATGTCAGTCCAATGAGATTAGGCTATAATTTCCTAGGTACAGTGCATCTAGACACAATTTGTAACACGACACGGAATCACCACATCGGTGTCGGTGGATGATAACTCATCACACTTTACAAGTTTGTCGGTTAACAAAACACAATATTACCGATTACCAGTTACAAACAAAGACTGGTAAACTCGAACATAGTGTTCCGATCTCAAAAATATTGGCTTCCGCTTGGGGTCCTCGTACCGCTTGAGGTCCTTGGTCATGCTTTGACCGGTAAGCTCCTTCTGCAAAACACCGATAGTCTTCTACAAGAAAATACTATACATACAATGGCATATAATATTGGTTTGAACAATACATCGCATACTACCGGTTAAGAATAACTCATACAACAAATAAGTGTGTGTCCATCAATGACAATCACAACTAAACATCATCAAAAATGCCAACATAGAGAAATTAATCAAATTGCTTGTGAGTTCAATTAATTGTAAAGGGGAATTAATCAAATAACTATGTATTTAATTAACTATCTTCAGACCATTTTTAGGTGTATACAGTATGCACTATCAACAAATTATATACAATAGAAAGATAATGATCAAGTAAACAAGTGGTTGTATACATTGATGGAAGGCCAAAAGCAACAGGGAATATTGCAGGTTTAATAAATAGTACATGACCTGGGTCAACTAATAAGCAACCCAATTGCATATTTGAGGCGCGCGAGGGAAATTATGTATTTGTATGTACAATAAAATCAATAAGTGCAAGGGAAAAGTTGTTAATAGATTATAATTTGAATCGTATAAATACAAACAAAGTTACTAACATGGGGGTGGTACGTACTATATACCATTTAAACCAACCTCCAATTAATGACTCCAATATACCATCTTATTATTAAGATTTTTTTCTAAGTCTATTGGTTTCATTTTGCTAACGTGTTTATATTTTTTCTTTGTCACACCTGGATCCATCACATAGCACAGATAGGGATGTAGGTCCCGACACTTCTATGGAGCAGGTAAACCTCATTGTAATTTTACAAATTAGATAGAAGAAAACTATTACATTATTATGTTATTTTCTTGAGTGTTTTGGAGTAATTTTGGTAGTGTTAATAATATTCTTGTCATAGACAGATGTTCGGGGAAAGGGAAAGGAACCTCCCTTACATCAGCACCTCAGTATAGTATTAAGCGATGAGGACTACGTAATTTCCACAAACCCTATAGAAGTGATAAAAATGTTTATCACAAAAACAAATAATGAGATTGTTGCTTTGGTATGCACAACTCCTCAAACTGATGAGATAAAAGATAGGCTAAATCAATTGATGCAAGCAGCAAAAAACATGCGAGTAAGCAGTAATGAAAGCTTTAATTATAACAAAAGTTTAATAATGGTTTATATTTTATACTCTTTTATGTCACTAACTAAAATATGTACATGTTATTTTTACAGAATTTCATGTGTCATCATCAACCTGGTGGACATGATCAGGGTATTGCAGGTAGTGTAGGTGATGACCATGTTCTATACATTAAAACTACTCCTCATTTGGACTTGTGAACTTTTTTTTTTAATGCTAGTGTTATTTACATAGGCCTTCCTTGTCGATACTATTGCTCTCTCTTTAGAATGAATAATAATAAGTTTTGTGTGTATATATGATTGTAATAATAGTTTATTGAACTGTTAATAAAGTATTTAGTTGCACAATTAGAAGTTTACTTTTGATCTCATCTGATCACTTGTATTTTAATTTACTATTATTAAATTATCTTTCAAAGTAGGGACATTGCAAAGACCAATAACATAGCGTGAATTTTGACAACATGAGAGAGCACATTGAAGCAATGTAAATAAATAGATTCCATGGACTATCTTTTGTAACGACAATACTAGTTTATCACTAACACTGCCCTCTTGTCACAAATTTATATGCCTTTGTCCTACATCAAAACCTACCTTCCTTATTCTCCTTCATACTATTGTATCATTAAGATCAGCATCAAACACTTAATAAATGTTCATATTTCTTGACAACTCTTAATAAAGGTTCATCCTTGTTTACAATTCTTGCAATTTTCATATATTTAATGTATTATTCTTCAGGTGCTACCAATGTTCCTATGGAAAGGCCGCCTCATTCGAGGTTATCCCCTTATGTATTGCCGACTGCAATGTCGACAACAGGCAGCATGCAGACATCCTCTACTGCTCATCATGTTGACCTGTCCACTATAGGTAGATCCCTCTTTTGATCTCTCTTTTGTTATGTGTTTATTTCCATTGAAGTGTTCTTTCTTGGGGGCATTTCATAGTGGATTCATTTTATGCAACAGGAGATGCACATGAGGATGTGCCAGAGGTGAATACTAGTAATAACATACCATCATTTCCTGGATCTTCTTGTATTGCTAGTACGGGAATGTTGTAGACCACATTGGTGGTGAGCGATGAAGTATTGATTCCCTTGAAGATACAGAAGGTTCCAAGTACTTTAAAATTATTATTATATATAGTGTAATTATAATTTATTTATTGATCACTCATTTTGGACTAATTATCCCATGCTTTTTTGGCAGGAAATGATATTTTTTATAAAAATCTTAATGACATTGCACTGCAGATGTTTGGGCCCACCATATGTAAAAGGTGGAACATCATATGTGAACTAACCCTAATCCACTATTTTTATTTCACATCATTTCTAGAATACTTTTCCTTCGATCTATTTCTTGAACTATATTAAAGGTAGCTTCAGTTCATTTCTGAATCTAATAGGTTTGTTTTTGCTTAAAAGGTGGAATAACCAATAAAATGAGTTAAAAGATGAACTCAAAAACCGTATGGTTGAGTTGTTCAGAAATGACACATTCGACAAAACCAAGCTCCTTGAAAAACAAGGCACATATCTAAAGTATGTGAGGTGTAATGCCCGCCAAAATACCCCAAAGAAATATAGCTAAATACACACTAATTTAATTTTTTTTTACAATGCACACATAACATCACTTAAGCAATGCAGTGAGCACCCAACAATATTTAAGTGTGATGAACATAGAATAGTTCATTCAAGCTAATCAGACAATTACACAAGTGGAATACAATAAATCATTACTACTAACTCCCTAGGGTATCTCAATGCCATTACTTAGTCTACCTACACAAGCAATAAGCATTTACTTTCTTCCAGATCAATACCTCACAATCTTAATCATTATACACACATAGGTGCATCATGGAAATACCTAACACTCATGATATGCAACCTACTTAATCTTTCATTTAATATGAGATTCTATCTTTCAATGCATAGCTACTTCCCTTTTCTATTAGGTTCATTTTATACACCAAGTCCAAATGTTCCTATTACCATTAACCAACCTTCGACTATGACATCACCATTCACATTCCAATATTAACCCTTACATTGGATTAACATAATTTTCATTTACGATTAACTTCCACATAATCATTTATGCTTCTATTCTCCTAGCATAGTTATTACTTCATCATGATTCCTAAAGTACATAAGGCAATAATCACAAAGACGGCTTAAACATTTAATCCATAGCCCATTTAATTCTCATAAAATCTCTTACACTATATCAATTTACCAACAATCATCTTCTTACAAATTAATAAACTACACGGATTCATCTCAACACAAACTAAGATACAATATCCTAATTCTTTAACCACTAATAGCATCCACCAAATGGAGATATAATCTTAAACCATAACACATGATACATCCTAACCTTCACTAAAAGACAAGCATTCATTTTACTGTCTACACATACACCCTCTAGTAATTTCCATTAATAAGGTTAGTAATTCATTCACTAAGAACGTCCATACAATATTTTCATAAGGAACCTTCAATTACATCCCAAGCATTGTAAGATTTCAATTCAATCATTAGATCACTGTCTACAAAGTATGATACTATAATTTAAAATTCTTTAATCACAACTCATAACATGTCCTAAGATATCTTCCAATATTACTCAAACTCATACATCCTACCAAGGCATAGCATTTCTTCTACTTAAAGCATTAGTAAAAGACATCATTTCAAGACTAATACCATTATCATAATATTTACACCATTTCCTTTTAACATGGCTTATCAAGAATACAAAATGCATCATTTAATTTCAAACCATAATACTTATTCACATCTCTTGCATCCATTTCATTTATTGTAAATATGTTACAATACAACTCAAGGTTCATCATTACAATCATCTAACATAACCAAAGTTATCACTACAACTAGAACAAAAGAGTCATTTCTCATAAACATGATTTCTTTTACATCCATTACATAAGAATTCATTAAATAACTGACATCATCATTTACATTATTGTTGCACTTATTGTCCACGAACTATATGAAGAAGCATCCTCATCCACGCAAGAAGAATCCAAAGGCAGGAACATCCCAATGGTTTAAAAGCACCAACCACCCAACCATGTGGAACCAAAGGAACCACCCCCTGTGCTAGGAGATGACACAAGGTCCCAATGCACACTCTACATCTAGGCTGACACTTAAAACCAAAAACACTAAACAATACAAGGACACTCAAGCAAGAACCATCACAAGATAGCACAAATAGAAAACTCCCAAAGGTTCACAAATATACAAGACATCAATACATCTCAAGCAAAGGACACATGTAGGAGCGGAGTGTCATCACATGCTATCCTCCCCCATAATATTGCCAACACACAACTCTTCATGGCATAACCCCGATAGACATGTGGAGCCATTTCTACCCATGAGAGAATCAAGGGAGATTTGACTTACCATCTTCTAGACCTTCCCATGCTTATCCTAAAACATCCTCCCTAGGAATCATCCATGAGGCTCAAACTATTAATTATCTTGTTTAAATGAGATCTAATTACCCATTCCAATTAATTCATTATTAATGTTATCACTTTTTTAAAACAAAGGAAAACCCCCATGTGCCCTGGCAGTCTAGACTTCATGCATCCTTACTAGGAATCATCATGCAAGCCTATCTCTCATGACTCCAATCATCACATGGAAGCCCACTCCCCCTACCATGCTCCAAAACAACAATAGAAAAGAGGCTCCAATTCACATTCCAAGAAGAGATCCATACTTCATCATGCAAGCCCAACAACACATAAAACATACAAGGAAAAACCATTGCTAAAAAGTGCAAAGGGCTTAAATCCATTATAATGCAAAATGAGCCTCAAGTGGAAACCCATATCAAATAAGAAATATTCCATCAATAAAACATATTAAATTTTGTTGTCTTCATAGCACTATCATCTTGTTGTCTCCACAGCAATACTATCTTGATGTCTCCACAACAATAATATCTTGTTGTCTCCATAGCAATACCATTTTTCCATTGCAATATCTTAATATAAGAAAAGATTCAAATCTTCAACAATAAATAAGTCAAGAATGTTACAGCATAGAAAACATAAAATCGCATCAAACTAATAAATAACAATAGCTGGAAAATGTCTGCAAAAACCCCAAAAAGCCTCTAGAATGAAACGAAACTCGAGAATCCAAATCTGACTGGAAAAATAGTGAAAACACCAAAGATAGGCAGAACAACGCTTTTGCATTGAAGTTTAGCGCTTTTGCATTACATGTTATCGATTATGCATTACAGGTTAGCACCTGTGTTAAATAGTTTAGCACCTGTGTTAAATAGTCTAGTGTTTGTGTTAAATAGTTTAGCGTCCGTGTTAAATAGTTTAGTGCCTATGCAGATAAGAACAACGCTTTTACATAAAGGACAGCGCATATACACTGAAGGACAACGCAAATGCAACAACAGATAGCGCAAATGCATAAAAGGATAGAGAAAATGAATGAAAGGACAACGCAAATGTAGAATCAGCACTTTTTCATAAAATAGACGAAAAAATGCAAAACTTTCGGCAAAGCTTAAAAATTAATATTGAAAACATTAAGCTTTGAAAAGTATATACACAGAGTCGCCCAAAACCAACAAGTAAGAAGAAATAAAAGGAATAAAGTTTAATAGAATATAGAGGGAGAGATTCCAAAACATATCCACAACTGGGAGACCCAGAACTCACTCACAGAGACTTCTTTTGAGTCTGAAATTCACAGGTAACTCTACCAACAATAAATAAGGCCACAGCTACATCAAACAAAACACCAATCACATGATCTAGACAATGATATAGGATCTCACTACAAGCAGCCATGAATCCAAACTTTTCAATGTCGTGAACAGCAACATACAGGAGACCAAATATTTCTCCAATATAACTATACAAACACCCATATAAAATAAAGTTTTCTCCACCATATATAAATCTGAAAACTATAATAAATCAAATATTTCATCCCCAGCTCCCGGAAGACATTTTTAGACACGGAGCATACACAGAGAAATTTTAAAGCTGAAAATAAACAAAGACAAGGAACCTAACCTACACCCTGAGTGATGGATGAGAGTTGAGGTAGAGCTCCATCCAAATCCAAAACCAAACCAAGAAACTCTAGCAACAATCCAAGCCAAAACCCAAAGAAAACTCTTGCAGAGAATTTTTTTTGCAAAAGAAGAAGCCAACACCAAAAACTTCATGGAAATGAAAATAAAAAGCCAAGCAATAACCAAAAACCCTAGCCTCAATCTTGGCCAATCAAAATATTCTAATCTATAATATATTTTACCAAAGCCACCATATAATATAATTTTACCTCCGTTTTCAAATTCAACCAATAAGAAAAGAGGGTAGGTAAGATAAATATAAATCATGTTTTTTACAATTTGGTGGGAATTTTTTATTATTTTATTTTAAAGTGAATTTATACAACCCACTTAATATAAAAGTCAAACTAATAAATAAAACATGAGCCACAATTAAATAAATCAAACGGGGAAATTAAATTAAATAAACCAAAGGCTCATAAATGAATTAAAGAAGCAAATAAACATTAAATACCAAAAAAATATTAAACCATAGGCGATTAAATAAATAAATAAACAATTAAATACCAATAAAAGGTCAAATTACAAATAAATATAAAACCACAACATAAGCTAAACAATAAATATCAAATAAATATTGAATCATCATTAAAATAAATAAATATTTAAATATCAAATAATTAAATACACAAAAAGGGTAAGAATCCAATAGATTAAATTAAACATTAGATAACCAAATAATCAAATCGCTATTAATCAAAATAATTAAAATAAACATTATTAACTATTTAATCTCGCAAAGCACGAAAGGTAAAGGTACCGGAAAGCAAACCCAGAGGAAGAAGAACATCAGCAGGGGAGGTAACAAAGATATTGATCAAATTTTGATTGATTTTGATGAGGAGGCAGAGGAGGATAAAAATGATAATGGACAAGGTAAGGAGGGGGATGATATCTCGGTTGTGGGCAGCAATGAGGATTTGAATACTCAAGGTCTGCAGAAAGAGGACCAAGAGGACAAAAGGGGTAAAACTGGTGATTGTGTTGGAGATAACGAGAGTATTAAGGGTTTTTGTGATACCGTCAGCATAATGGTGAAAGACATAGGTAGCCTGAAGAAGGATATGAATGTTGTCAAAAGAGCCATGATAGGCAACAAAGCTCTATCTGAAAATGTCAAAGAATTGGCGATGGCAATTAATAATGTTGAAGCCATTGAAAACATGGTGAGTAAAATTATTGAAACTGAAAAGAAGGTTACGGAGATGGAAGGAAATAAAGATGTGAAAGGGATGGAAATTTCTATGAATAATCTGGGCAACAGAGTTGATAGGATGGAACTTACAGTGAAGAAGAAGGTTGAACAGAACTTCCAGATTCTCAAAGCCTCGGTGGACAATATGAACATTTTGATTTACAGATTTGATAACATCAAAGATAAAGAGGGTGACAAGGATCAGCTAGATAAAAAAAGGTCATGAGAAGAGGACTAGAGCCAACACCAGGAATAAGGGCAACATCAAGGGTTGAGATTTGGACGATTTAAAGACCTCTGCAAACAACATGAAGTAGATGGTGGTCCACGCTAAGGATATTATGAAAAATATCTAGCTATCTCTATTTCAGTCTTGGTCTATGTCTTAGGCTTTGTGTTGTCCATTTGCTTTCCTTTTGTTATCTTTTTGTGGTTCTTTATGTTATGTATGTTGAGATCCCTTTTTGTTCGGATGGGATCAGTTTTTGTTGTTGGAGTGATCAGGCACGGTTCTTTCAAGCTCTAATGCTCTCCTGATTTGTAAAAGGTTCGGGTTCTTTTCAAAAACCTATTTTTAATTAATCAAAACTATTTAATCTCACATCAATAATCAATCAGGCTCAACATAATAGAATTTACCAACCAATACTAACATACTCACAACATAGAAGAATTCAAGCTTACTAACTGACATGGTGACTTGCACCAAGACGCTGACGACTCACAGTGAACAACTTAGACCTAGAGTATGTGAGGGGAAATTGTGCCAACTCCAAACCACATACCATTGGGATTTAAAGACATGCTCAGACCTATGGAACCAGGTGGAGTCGATGTCTGGTACCTACAAATCCTGCATCCACAAAGCAACGATATGACATATGCATATATATTATAACAGACAAGGGTTAGAGAATCATGACGACACATCCCGCTCGTAATGAGTGATTTAGCATTGTCTCTATCTTGAAGATAGTCATACAACAATCAAACAAACGATAAGATCAACTCATCATAGATAATCATTAAATATGATTAGTACATAAAAACATCATCAAGTGCATGATTAGTATAATTCATGATTATAGTAAGGCATGTAAAATCCATCAACATTTATGTTCATCAAATCACATGATCAGTATAATCTTTCGATAATCAATCACATAATAAGTATATAGTGTCTAACAATTCACATGATCAATAAGGATAGTATCTACATCATATAAATCATCTTAAATAGCCTATGCCCAATAATGTCTATCATGCATGAATTAAAAGTCAACTCTAGTCAAAACAAGTCAAGTCAAGTGTGGACCCTACATGAGGGACCAGTACAGGACACATGTAGAGAAGAACGTAAAGTACGAGCTAATAGCCCTGAAAATTGATTGCATGAAATTTTCAAATTTAAGCCGAAAACATTGATTTTTTAGGTTTTTACTTGTATCCTCTGAGAACGATTCAAGGTCTAGGGTTTAGGGTTTATCAGAACTTCTTACATTTTTGTGAAGAAAACCCTAGAAGTGATATATTTTGTTGTTACTTTTTCCACTTAAAACCGAGGGTACCCTTTCCATGAGCGGGGCCATCTTATTCCCTAAGCAAAATTTTGATTAACTGGTGCGTGAAATAATAATTCTCCTAATTCAAGTGCAAAACTCTCCTATTACTAGTCCCCTTTTAAAATATTTATGCCTGCGCTTGTATTTTCCTAAGTCTGAAAAGCCCTAAATACTTCAACCGTCTGCTAAAGAAAGGATGGATCCAATGGCTAGTGCTTCCCCAAGATCAAAGAAGCAAGGATTTTAATGACCACGACATCGTGAGATTATTTCGCGTGTTATCAACAAAAATCGGCAGGGTTAGTAGCATAACCGATCGAAAGTTTTGTAATATTGGTTCGCAGGCGGTTAAGGTCGGTCTACTAACAATCCCATCAATTTGTACATGCTCATAATGAACGAGGGTGTTTTATCCTGAGGTAAAAGGTGCTCGACTTTTAAGTCCTAGAGCAGTTGACGGGCAACATGCAAAGTGGTAAAGACTGAACAGATCGGACGGCCCTCGTATTCCCGCGATGGAAGTTGCAAGGAGATTATGGACCACAGAATCATGAGATGATGCCACATGTCTCGGGCTAATCAGAAAGGCTTACAGGGAAGTTTCAGATGGAGCTTGGTCGAAGGATGATATGGTACTGACCTATCAGGATTTTGCGGGTCCACAGGTACAGATGGAAAGTCAAACTGCTAAGGCGGCAAGAAATGACCATTAGATTTGCGAGGTTGGATGAGATTTGTGGCTGAGTTTCAAATTAGAATTTTGGAGGGATTTTGGAGGCATCGGTCATAGCTCGCAGGAAAGGGAAGAATGAATGGGATTCAGACTTGTCGATTCAGGATTGATTTGACAGTCAAAGATGATAGCTCAGAGATGTGAAAGGATTTGGATAAGCTTCCAATTCAGGTGTGATGAATCATGAGTTCTCTGATGAATTCAGAGATTTTCTTGTTGATAGATATCCTGAAGCAAGAGACTGTACACTGAAAAGAGGAAAAAGATTAGAATAAAACCATTCACATAAGGTGAACGCATGCCAGTGGCAATAGAGTGATGGCCTAGGAAATGGTGGTGATTTGAGTTATAGGCATAATAGCTAGAATCTATTGTTGACATGTTGAGCAGAAGATATCAAAGTGATGATTCTTCACATGGGTTAACACTGCCACATTGAAAGGAATTTCTGGTTATAAAATCACTAGGCAGATGATAAAATGGGTAGAAACAAATACAGGTTTCTTCATTTTGCTGAGAACAGTTTTTCATCAGTAAGAGGATGGTGTTTCAACAGAACTATGAATGGAGTCATTGCATATTTTTTGATAGTGCATGGATGATCTTTCTCTGGTTTAATATTGTTTATTGCCATAGGGGATGTGAAAGCTCGGGGGATTGCCAAAGGGGGTGTGAAATCCTTTTCTTTTCAAAAAAAGTCACCCTAGGCCTATTTTGCACTCTTACTCTGCATGTCATTGGAAAAGTGTTCCAAGAGGAAGCTCATGGGGAACTGAAAGAAGGATTTGTTCGAGTGACGACCGGTAGCCAGTCATCTCTACAACATCAGGGAAGTTGCAATGCCTTCTCAACAAATCCTATTTACCCCCAAGTTACTCTTTCCATTTTCTTTTATTCGAGGCATAAAGGCAGGAGATTTTCCTTTAATTTTGAGGAAAAGTCTTGTTTCATGTCAGGATTCGTTTTCCTTTCTAGGAAGAGAAATATTATGGAATAGATTGAGCATCTTAGGGTCCATCCAAGAGTGTATTTTTGTTTCTACCAATAATCAGTTGGAGATTTTGGTTCCATCTCATCACGGGCATCATCATGCGGATAAGGAATGATTTGTAACAAGAATTGTGTATAGCCTTTAAGGCCCAGTTTTATTGGCAAGTGTCTTATGGCATGAAGCTTGTTGCTCCCTTTATAAAAGGGAATTCAAGGCAATTAGTTAGGGTCTGAATTTTCTGAGAAATATCTCTATAAAATAGATCTTTTCTGATGTGTTAGGTCCAAAATAGTTCTAGAGAGTCATAGGAGATAGCAAGGACTGTAATGTTATTTTTCAGAGAAAAAAGTAATAAAACAGTTGCAGGTTCCCCTTTTTCAAATGGTTCATTATGTATTTGAATGTATTGGATATCATCTGATAAAAGATAGCTTATGATATTAATGCAAATATATTTTCCTAATCTTTACTCTCCTATGTGTGATTTTATCTTCTTTTAAGCAAATGGGATCAAGGATTTTGTTTTTTTATTGCATTGTTATGATGTATGTATTCTTCTATTCAATGCTTTAGTCCAAGGGGTTAATTAAAACGCTTGAATAAGATTATAGAGGAAATAAGACTTGCCATAGGATTTGTTAAGTAGTTCAGATGAAAGATTATAAGTAGATCAATATTTTAAGGCAGTATTGTTTCAGGCTAGACCAGCTATTTTATCAGGTTTGCAGTAACACTTTTCATAGACTCTATAACCCAAATGAATAAGGCACTGGTATTTGCTAGAAAATCTCATTAGGTTATCAGTTTCCGGTTTTATCTTCTTTATGATCTCTCAAAGTGAATCTTATAAATATCAGAACAATCATTTGCTAAGATTTATGTATTTTCTAAAAGTAGTATCACCCTCTCTCATACTCCAGCTTGAGGTTGAGGATCACTGAAGGATTTTCCATCCTTGAGAATTCTCCCTTTCTATTGAGTCTTATTAAGATATTATCTACTTTTTTTTCAGTAAGTTCCTGAGTATCCTTGCAGAAAGCAGGAATTTCTTACTAAAGGGATCACCCTCCCTGGTTCTGCAGAGCCTAAAGCGTAGAAGGACTTTCCGTCCTTGTTATTGTTGGGCCAAGCCTGACAGATATTGATAGTTGGAGATGGCTCTCCATAGATATTTGGACGAAATCAACTTGGTCTCTTCCCTGTAAGTAGTGTAAACCCATCGTCCATTTTGGGAACCAACAAAAATTGACAACTCTACTGGGAATAAAAGGAACTGTAGAAATCTCTGGTTAAAAAAAAGAATTGCTTAAAACATAGTGGAGATTTTTCCCAAAGAGTGAAGAAGCATCTTAATCTGTCCCTTGTCAGATTGAGTCAATTCTCATAAATGTCGTTGAGAAATCTGTTGTAGTTTTTGTTCTATAAAGAGTTTGGTCCAGAGCTGTCCATTTTTCAACATTATATGTAATACCTCATGATTGTGAGTGGCAACTCTGAGACTGAGATCTATGCGCCAGTGTGTGTTTTCTTGAAGATGAACCAAGAAATTTGCGGGAAGGATGAAGCAGATTTGAGCTCTTATGATGAAGTACCCTGACAAGTTGAGGATAGAATCAATAATGTCATTTGATGATAAGGAAATGTTGTAGTGTTGTGTTGAAACAAATCTGACTTGTGAAGAAATTTCAATTGTTTGAGTATTGGTCCTCTGCAAGGAGGTGGCAACATCAGTGTTAAATATTTAAAGGATTGAAGGTGATTTTGCAAATCCCAAGTTGAAAAAGGCAGCAGGAGTTTCAGCATTTCCAAGTATTTAGATTTTCATGAGTCAAGTATATTTTCGTGAAAATTGTAAAAAAAATATTCCCAAAATAGTGAAAGAAGCACTAAGGAAGGGAATGGTAGTGATTATTTTACATGCTCCTGTGATTTGGTTTTCATCTTTCTGTATAAGATTAGATGGAGTATGTTTTGAGCTTTATAATGAAATAGCTCAAGAGAAGGGAAAGAAAAAAGGGAATGAATGAAAATATGTATCATGTGCTTGTGTTTCCTTATGAAATGTCAAAAACAAGTGTGCAATCTATGCCAAGTCATCATAGAGCTTTCTTTAGGGAGAGATATAAACCATTTAATTTTGATGGTATCCAAGGTTTCCCAAATCCTTTTCCTATAGGGGTTACGGAATAATTACCAGGATTTAATGGGAAGAAGTCAGAATCAGCACGACAGCATTTGTAGGAGTTTTCTGAATTAATGGAAGATTTTGAAATAAATCAAGAATATTTTTTCATGAAGTTGTTTGTTCGGGCTTTGAGGGAAAATGCCAGAGACTAGTTCTCCTACATGCCAGTATGCTCTATCTCATCATGGGATGAGTTAAAGGTAGCATTCATGGAACAGTTTGGTGAGATAATCAATCCAAGCTTAGTTATGAAAACATTCATGGACATTTGGAAAGAAGAAGATGAGTTAGTACCTGCTTTTAATCTCAGTTTTGCTAGGGCATTGGATAACTTTCCTAGCAATTATAGACCAAATGATGCAGTATACCTACTTGTTTATTTGGCTGCATTTGAAGAGGAAGAGAGTTATTTGCTAAGAGATAGGATACTACAACCTTACATCAGGCTTATAGGATAGCAATGGATATTGAAAACAATTTGAAATATGGAATCTCTAGGGGTTATCTATCTGCAAGGTTATAATCCTAAGATGATAGGGTTTGAAGAAGAGCATGAATCTTAAGCTAAAGGAACATGTCAATACTTTTGTATCCTTACTGATTACATCGCCCTGTTATCAATTATGATTTGAACAAAAATGTGACTAAAGAAAACTTGTCCCAAATAGTGGTTATTCATCATATTGATGAAGAGGAGGCTAATGAGAAAGTATCTGACATATTAGATGTAGAGACAGATATGATGTTAGTCACTTTACTAAAGGACAACAACAATGATTTCTCCAAGGAGAATACCTCACAGGAAATTGGTTTGCAATCTTGTGTTTTAGATAAATATGACATTGAGTATAAAGAATTCGAAAGTTTTAAGTCTGAAATGGACGTGAGTTTGTAGGATTGTGATAATAAAAATTCAGATGATGAGATACTATCAACTTTTGATGATAAGATCTGTGAGGATTATATTGGTGGGTGTTGTTCCAGTTCAGATTTTGATTCCTAGTTTCGTGATAAGTCTGAAGATGAGATCAGAAATAACTTTAGAGAAAATATCAATGCATTATTTGATGTAGATGCAGATGAAGATCAATTGGTGCTTTGTTACAATAGTTTTGAGAAGGGTCTTCATGTTATTCTTAACCCTTTATATGAAGAAACAAATGAGAATCTGGAGATTATTGCATCAACTTCTGAAATAGAATATTGTGAAGATGAAGGTGTAATATCTAATTCAAAGGTAGGTAACAATGAGCAGTCTTCCCCTATTGCTAATATTGTTGACATTAGATTGGAAACAGAGCAAGAAAATGAAGCATATGAAGAGGTCATCTATGATCATTTCCTTCCGCTTGATAACAACTTTCTTAATATGATCAGTAAGAAGGAGGATTCTTTGGAGGGTCCTCATTTCAGTAGGAAAGTTGATAATGCAAAAGAGGCATGTATTTTCATTTATGTGCCAGAATATGAGATTTTCCTTTTCCAACAAGATGATGTATTTGCAAAAAAGGATATCAATTGCAATCAAGATGTGTGCTATGTTGAGTATACAACATATATGTCACAAAATAGTAGATGTTCTATATCATTACATAGGCTTCAAGTTTTTAGTAGTAAGTGCAATGATAAAATTAAGCATAGTGGACAGATAAAACTAGCCAGCAAATTAGAAAAATGGTTTTTCACTTATGTTATTAGATTATATTTGATGCTTTCAAAAGAAAATCATGTTTATGATAGAGGAAAGCACTAGTTGACATTGGCGGATGGCTTTGGGCCATCACACTTGGTCTGATCGTGCAGGCCACAAGTGAATTGGGGTACAGTGGTTTTCTTTGACTCTATGCCCAATGGAGTTATAAATAAATCCCCTCTTAATTGTCTATTCATGGACAATTTTGAGGTTCTACTTTTCTTAAAGTAGTTGTTATCCATGAGAATTAGTAAGATTTTCTTTGGTAGTGTAGTTTCTTTTTGTTGAAGTTACCTTGTCCAGGTAATTTCTTCTTGGTTTGCCCTACAGTTGGTCTGCTTTACTCAAAGATTCAGGTTTCTTGCTTCATTCCAGTGAAATGAGTGTCCCCAACTAGAGCCACTGATAGCCCTAAAAATTGATTGCATGAAATTTTCAAATTTAAGCCCAAAACATTGATTTTTCAGGTTTTTACTTGTATCCTCTGAGAACGATTCAAGGTCTAGGGTTTAGGGTTTATTAGAACTTCTTACATTTTTGTGAAGAAAACCCTAGAAGTAATATATTTTGTTGTTACTTTTTCCACTTAAAACCGAGGGTACCCTTTCCATGAGTGGGGTCATCTTATTCCCTAAGCAAAATGTTCATCAACCGGTGTGTGAAATAATAATTCTCCTAAGTCAAGCGCGTAACTTTCCTATTACCAGTCCCCTTTTAAAATATTTATGCCCGAGCTTGTATTTTCCTAAGTCTGAAAAGTCATAAATACTTCGACCGTCTGCTAAAGAAAGGATGGATCCAATGGCTAGCGTTGCCCTGCGATCAAAGAAATGAGGATTTTAATGACCACGACATCGCGAGATTGTGCTGCATGTTATCAGCAAAAACCAATAGGGTTAGCAGCATAACCGGTCGAAAGTTTTGTAATAGCGGTTCACAGGCGGTAAAGGTCAGTCTACTAACAGTCCCATCAATTTGCACATGCTCAAAATGAACAAGGATGTTTTATCCTGAGGTAAAAGGTGCTCAACTTTTAAGACCTGTAGGAGTTTACGGGCAACATGCAAAGCGGTAAAGATTGAACAGATCAGACGTCCCTCGTATTCCCATGATGGAAGTTGCAGGGAGTTTACAAACCGCAGCATCATGAGATGATGCCACATGTCTCGGGCTGATCAGGAAGGCTTACACGGAAGTTGCTAATGGAGCTTGGTCGAAGGATGATATGGTAATGACCTATCAGGATTTTGCGGGTCCACAGGTATAGATGGAAAGTCAAACTACTAAGTTGGCAAGAAATGACCGTTAGATTTTCCAGGTTGGATGAGATTTGCAGCTGAGTTTCAAATTAGAAGTTTGGAGGTATTTTGGAGGCACCGGTCATAGCTCATGGGAAAGGGAAGAATGATTGGGATTCAGACTTGTCGATTCAGGATTTATTTGACAGTCAAAGATGATAGCTCAGAGATGTAAAAGGATTTGGATAAGCTTCCAGTTCAGGTGTGATGAATCATGAGTTCTCTGATGAATTCAGAGATTTGCTTGTTGATAGAAATCCTGAAGCAGGAGACTGTACACTAAAAAGAGGAATAAGATCAGAATAAAACCATTCACGTAAGGTGAATGCATGCCAATGGCAATAGAGTGATGGCCTAGGAAATGGTGGTGATTTGAGTTATAGGCATAATTGCTAGAATCCATTGCTAACATGTTGAGAAAAAGATATCAAAGTGATGATTCTTCATATGGGTTAACACCATCACATTGAAAGGAATTTCTGGTTATAAATTCACTAGGCAGAAGATGAAATGGGTAGAAACAAATACAAGTTTCTTCATTTTTCTGAGAACAATTTTTCATCAGTAAGAGGATGGTGTTCGAACATAACTATGAATGGAGTCATTGCATATTTTGTGACACTGGATGGATGATCTTTCTCTGGTTTAATGTTTTTCATTGCTAGAGGGGATGTGAAAGCTCAGGGGATTGCCAAAGGGGGTGTGAAATCCTTTTCTTTTCAAGAAAAGTCACCCTAGGCCTATTCCCCAATCTTACTTTGCATTTTGTTGGCAGAGTATTCCAAGAGGAAGCTCATGGGGAATTGAAAGAACAATTTGATCGAGTGAGGACCGGCAGCCAGTTATCTCTGCAACATCAAGGAAGCTACAATGCCTTCTCAACAAATCCTATTTACCCCCAAGTTCCTCTTTCCATTTTCTCTGATCTGGGGCATAAAGGCTAGAGATTTTCCTTTAATTTGGAGGGAAAGTCTTATTTCATGTTGGGATCTATTTTCCTTTTCAGGAAGAGAAATGCTATGGAATAGACTGAGCATCTCAGGGTCCATCCGAGAGTGTCTAGGTGATATCAGCACGAGTCAAGTATTTTTGTTTCTACCAATAATCAGTTGGAAATTTTGGTTTCACCTCATCATGGGAGCCAATATGCAGATAAGGAGTGATTTTTAACAAGAATTGTGTACAGCCTTTAAGGCTCGGTTTTATTGACAAGTGTCTTATGGCCTAAAGCTTGTTGTTCCCTTGTTTTCTATAAAAGGGAATTCAAGGCCATTAGTTAGGGTCTGAATTTTCTGAGAAATATCTCTATAAAATATATCTTTTCTACAGTGTTAGGTCCAAAATAGTTCTAGAGAGTCATAGGAAATAGCAGGGACTATAATTTTATTTTGTAGAGCAAAAAGAAATAAAGCAGTTGCAGGTTCCCCTTTTTCAAATGGGTCATTTTGTATTTGAATTTGTTGGCTATCATCTGATAAAAGATAGCTTATGATATTAATGTAGATATATTTTCCTAATCTTTACTCTCCTGTGTGTGATTTTATCTTCTTTTAAGAAAATGGGATCAAGGGTTTCATTTGTTTATTGCATTGTTATGATGTATGTATTCTTCTATTCAATGCTTTAGTCCAAGGGGTTAATTAAAATTCTTGAATAAGATTACAGAGGAAATAAGGCTCGCCATAGGATTTGATAAGTAGTTCAGATAAAGGATTATAAACAGAGCAATATTGTAAGGTAGTATTGTTTCAGGCTAGACCAGCTATTAGATGAAATTTTATCAGGTTTTCAGTAACACTTTTCATATAATCTGTAACCCAAATGAATAAGGCACTGGTATTTGCTACCAAATCTCATTAGGTTATTAGTTTCCAATTTTTATCTTCTTCATGATCTCTTAGAGTGAATCTTATAAATATCAGAACATTCATTTGCTAAGATTTATGTATTTTCTAAAAGTAGTCTCACCCTCCCTCATACTCTAGCTTAAGGTTGAGGATCACTAAAGGATTTTCCATCCTTAGCATTCTCCCTTTCTATTGAGTCTTATTATGAGATTATCTTCTTTTTTTAAGTAAGTTCCTGAGTATCCTTGCAAAGAGTAGGAATTTCTTGCTAAAGGGATCACCCTCCCTAGTTCTGCAGAGCCTAAAGCGCAGAAGGACTTTCTTTCCTTGTTATTGTTGGCCCAAGCCTTGTAGATATTGATAGTTGGAGGTGGCTCTCCATAGATATTTTGAGAAAATCAGCTTGGTCTCTGCCCTGTAAGCAGTGTAAACCCATTGTCCATTTTGGGAACCAACACAAGCATCCCCCTATGATTCTAGAGAGGGGGTAGAAGGACCTGATTTTGGATGTGAAGGAGAGAATTGAAAGGAAAAATGGAAATACACCACGAGACACCAAAAGAAGGTATGTGATACTATTAAGAATTTAATTATGTACTAATTACTCTTTATATTTATATAATCTAACATTTTTCAAACTTTTCATAGACTAAGTGACACGTCAAAGGCAACCAAGGCAAGACAAGAAAAGCACGGGCAACACAAACTTGGCTCTGGTGGTTATATGAAACTTGTCGCATGAATTGTAAGAGTCAGTAAATGAAATATCGCATCAAAATATTTATAAATTGTTCACAATTTTTTTTTTATCAAACAATACAAGAAAAATTCATGATACTAAGCAAAAATTTAGGGCTCTGAATTCAATAGAGCACCCACACAAGATGACAAGAGAATTGCCTACCAGGAGGCTATACAGTCGTGGTTGAACGGCTATGAGAATTGAGTGGGCAAACATGAGATTTCGGTGCATCCGTCACATAGGTAAATAAGCTATATGAAAATAATTTCAAATTGAATACCTTACCAATAATCTATTTGATGTTAAGTTCCAACATAAAGTGAATTTATTTGTTTTAATTAAGAAAGCAATTATAACAATGTGCATGACATTGGAATGCAGCCTGATAATCATGGAACACAACCTCCACATGCAGGTCCAGATGTGCATCCTAGTAGTGGAGGTATTCATTTGCTATTCAATTTTTTTCATGTAATTATTAATATAAATAAACATCTTAAATTGTAATTGGTGTAGAAATTAATGGAACCTTTTTTGTTAATATTTTAGAGCATGTAGTCGGTGGTGACCAAGTGGAGCATGATCTGGGTAGACAACATTAGGAACATGATGTTCCCCAGTCAGGTAAAGAGGACCACTGTTATTCCTTTAAACATATTTAATTGTAATTGGTGTATTGATTAATGTAACCTTTTGTATTTCAACTCCAGAGGATCTAGAGGGTGTTCAACATGTTGAGGTTGAGGCTAGACAAAATGATTTTGAAGATGATGTGGCCCCATCAGGTAAAGAGTGCCATGGTTATATTCTTTAAATTAATGAAATACTTGTAACAAAAATAAAAAATGATTTGAATTTAACCCATTTCTTTGTTATTGCAAAGGATCCCCCTTTGCATCATTGTCCTCATCCTCAAAAGAGGACTAGGCATACATCAAGATCACGAGCAAAGAGAAGAACAACTGAAGAGGGGGGAAATGATGAAGAAAATGATGCTCCACTTAGACTTTTCATAGCTTCAAAAAAAAAATGATTGTAATCTACATTATTTGATAATGACTGATTTTTATGTGTTAATGAATGTAATTATGTGAAAATGAATGTTCATGAATGATATGTGTTAATTAATATTGATGAATGTTGTGTGTTAATGAGTGGTAATGAATGTTATGTGTTATTGAACATTATGTGATAATGAATGAATGTTATATTTTATTAATGGATGAAATAATGAATGAATGCTAGATGTTAACGAGGAATTTAGAGTGATGTTGGGGGCGGAGGGGCCAAATGAGCTTCCACCTTCACGTGGTTGGCCCTGTTAAGTAGAGAATATTAAACTATTCTTGAAACCAAGCGAAGCTCAATAAGATAACACACTTTTTAATATTTCATTATTTTGCACATTTAATCTTATTGAATAATGTATATTGAATCTTAATTTCAGGGTCCAACAGAGCCAACACAAACAACAACACCACAAGTAAGTGGTTTGTTTCTAAGTTGTTTTTTTCATGATAATCTGGGAAGGTTCATCTATAGTGTTATGTGTAACTGTGAAGGTGAGAAATTTATAATTTTTGTGTTCTGACATTTATTTTTTGTTCCAGGTGGATGACTTGGAAGAGGTCAGTGATTACTATCAAAATAGGGGTCACTTTGATGAACTCATATCCATGTTTGTGATGAGCAGCAGCACTGGAAGGAACTTACATATTTATATATTCAAGATTATGAATATGATAATATTGCCACTACTATCATGAACCATTCTCCAGAGGCATGGGATCATATGCAATTCAAAGATGTTGTAGTTAAACACTAGTATATTTGGGCCTAAATTCTGACAAACAATTGTCGGTAGTCCGACGAAACCATGTCGGACTTCCAACCAATTTCACCATCGAAAACTCATTGTCAGTCTTCCTGACAATACCATTTACATCGGAATTCCGACAATGTTATGAACTCTTCTGGCGGTGGCTATATTTGCTCCCCCGACCAAAAATTTCAATGGATGACGGTCGTAATTCTGATGGATGCTATGTTTGCTCCTCGACGACTATTCGACAAGAAAGTGACATCAGATATACAACATCCTCATTGGTTGTTTCTTTAGTTGTCATCAGAATTCCGATGGTATCAGATGTTGTGGGTTAGATGGCTTTGTTGTTGGTGCATGAAAGCATTGAACAAGCTCTACTTTTAAAAATTGAATAAAACATCTTTTATTTATTTGATTCAGTGTTATTTGCAAAAAAAGATTATCAATGATGTTTCCTTTCTCCAAGAATTATCTAGGATCTTTCCGTCAGACAATATGTAACATTCAATGACTAAATCTTTTCTTTGCAAATGCTTATTTTATTTAATTATCATCTAAGTGTGAATTATAATTTATATCTTTGCGGAAGAAGAAGATACAAGTTGAAGACTCATGCGAAAGTAAATTTCATAAAAGAAAGCAAGCAAGCATTATCTTGAATGACATGGAAACAAGCTCATCAGCTTCCTAGAAGAGAGCAATTGGAGAAAAGTAGAGGAAAGTGTTAAAGGGTGATAAATATATAGAGAGTATGCAATACAAACAAACAATGTCTAGAGTGTGTGATGTGACATCTCTAATTTATGTCCGGAGGGACTAACTGGTTTTGGAGTTCCTGGGAAACCTATTGGGCCACGCTTGGAGGAAATAAATGTGTTCATGCAAGGACCACCTTTTTTCTATTATTAGAATGATGCTTTTGCACCAAAGGATATTTGGAAGGCAATATCCAAAAATTTCTATAGTGTGGAACCAGAGTTGGTGGACTCAAAGTACTTTTCAGCTTCCAGAAGACCAAGAGGTTATGTACACAATCTCCCAATAGAAGGGAGATTTCAAGCATTACCTCTCCCCCCCATGACTATTCAGGAAGCACTTCCTCAGACAAAGGACTATTAGCCTCCATGGGATCAAAGAAAAAATTGAATCATAGACTCTAGACGATGTGGTTGTGTCCTTCGTGAAGAACTCTGCACTATAATTGAAAATTCATGAGGGAAACTGCAAGATAGTGAATAGAAATACATTCTTGAAAAGTGGGAAGAATGGATCTTAGTTTGGGTGGGGCTAGGTCAAGTGGCTCCTCTAGAGGTTGACCTGTATGCTACTGTATCTATTTGGAATGCATTACCCAAACAGTGCAATCAATCAGTCTCACATGAAGTTCCACGAGTGTGATCTTTTTCAAATCCTAATATTATTTCTTTCTCATCAACCTCTAGAGGAGCCACCTAACTGGGCCCCACCCAAACCAAGATTCATTCTTCCCACTTTTCAAGAATTTATTTATATTCACTATCTTGCAGTTTCCCTCGTGAATTTTCAATTATAGTGCAGAGTTCTTCACAAAGGACACCACCACATCGTCTACAGTCTAGCAATTCAATTTTTTTCTTTGATCCCATGGAGGAGAATAATCCTTTGTCTGGGAAAGTTCTTCCTGAATAGTCATTGGGGGGAGAGGTAATGCTTGAAATCGCCCTTCTATTGCGAGATTGTGTACATAACCTCTTGGTCTTTTGGAAGCCGAAAAGTACTTCGAGTCCGCCAACTCTGGTTCCACACTATAGAAATTTTTGGATATTGCCTTCCAAATATCCTTTGATGCAAAAGCATCATTCTCATAATAGAAAAAGGTGACCTTGCATGAACACATTGATTTCCTCCAAGTGTGGCCCAATAGGTTTCCCAGGAATTCCAAAACCAATTAGTCCCTCTAAACATAAATTAGAGATGTCACATCACACACTCCAGACATTGTTTGTTTGTATTGCATACTCTCTATGTATTTATCACCCTTTAACACTTTCCTCTTCTTTTCTCCAATTTCTCTCTTCTAGGTAGTTGATCAGCATGTTTCCATGTCATTCAAGATAATGTGTGCTTGCTTTCTTTTGCAAAATTTACTTGTGCACGAGTCTTCCGCTTGTATCTTCTACTTACACAAAGATATAAATTACAATTCACACTCAGATGATGATTAAATAAAATAAGCATTTGTAAAGAAAATGTTTAGTCATTGGATGTTACATGTTATCTGACGGAAAGATCCTAGACAATTCTTGGAGAAAGGAAACATCATTGTAATCTTTTTTTGCAAATAACACTGAATCAAATAAATAAAAAGTGTTTTATGCAATCTTTAAAAGTAGAACTCGTTCAATGCTTTCATGCACCGATGGCAAAGCCATCTAACCCATAGCATTATCTATAATAGAACAAATCACTATAATAGGCTATTATAAAGAATCTATACAGAAATATGAAAGAACATTAAATTACCATTACAAACCCATAAACCAGTAAATAGTGAAAATAGATATAAATTTGTAAATGTCTCCCTACAAACACCACAACCATAACCAAAACAAAAAAAAATTCTTACCCGCAAAAACTAAGTAGCTGGTGAGTTGCAAGTCTACAACATCTCTCAGATGATTGAACTATTTCTTAATTTTTTTCTTCTGATTAGTCAATGGATGTAGTTGCATGTACAAGTTTTCTATTTGAAGCCTTTCGTTTCCTTCTGCATCATTCTTCATGTCTATAGTATTGGATAGTTGTACAATTTGTGATGCTATAATAACTATGTGACCCTTAATATCCTTAGTATATTTAGGCCATTGTCTTTAAAACATGTATGTCGCCACTACATCCTTTACACTTTTCTAAAAAAAAAATTATGCTTTCTTTTAGTTGGATATGTGTTGTTGTACATCTAATCATCAAAAATTCTAGCCTTTTTTCTTCCACCTTCTTCTCTACATCCTTTAAAACTTTGGCTTCCAATTTGAAAGAATGTTCCTTAAATCCATTAAGCATCAATTGTTTTTTCTCTACACTTGACAAAGACTCATCCAAAAATACTTCTAGAAGTCCTTCATGAAGGACTTTCACTGCATCATTAATAAGTTATGATCCCTATATTTAAGACTTAATAAAATTCTTGTGAGTAGAATGGTGAAGTTTATCACCCAGAAAAATCATATGCAAGGGAGACAATCACTTAAGCTCCATCTGATCTTGAGACATTGATGTCCACTTTAGCATGTCACATCCTAAATTGACAAGACTAGGATGCCTTAGGTGCCCTGGTACTCATGATTGGGACCCAAAATATAGCCCCTCATTTCTTGCCTCATGTGTGAGAAAAAAACTCAAACACTTTATGTATGATTAGGTATAAAAGGAAGCCTACCCTGTCATTTGAAGGGGTCTACCTACAATTCAAGTGATCTCTTAATTATAAAATCAATTCAATTCCAAGTGAACAAGCAATCAAGCATTCATCAAGCATTGAAGGAGAATTCAAGTTAAAGCACAACATTCATGATCAACAGTCTACATGACATCCTGAAACCTTGTGTGAGGATTCAAGAAATATTCATCAAGGTATCATGTTCAATTTTAAGCATTTTTAGATTAGATCTAAAGGGATCATTTTGAAGATGGAGGAAGAGATCTTTTCCTAAAGATTTCTACCTCCAAAAATAGAGGAGATATTTAATATAGATATCATCTTTTAAATTAAGAAATGGGCAAGAGATTAAGAATACAAACCTTCCATATTGCACACTTCAAGGTATATTCAAACCTATTTGACCTAGGAAAGCCCCTATCAACAAACCTATTTTCATCATTTTGTGTGTAGGAAATTGATTTAGGAGTTACATGTGAAGAATTTGGCAAAGTAAATGATGACAATCAAACTCATTTTTTGATGGCATGAAAAGCAGAAGAGTAGGCCAGTTCCATACACCTTCCTTTACTATTTTAAAAATATCATCAACCAAAATATTGTGCAGCAGTAGTATGGAGTGCATTTCATCTATTTTATGCCCAAAGATTTCATCATACCACTTTCTTTTCAAAGATGACTGATCGATTGTGATGTTTGGGTAATGCATTCTAAATAGATATAGCTGCATACCATTTATCTATCTTGAAAGCTTTTTATCCTGATGGCATTAAATTAAAGTTCTTTCTCTATTTTCTGGTGATCTTTGGAGCAGAGGTTGCTTTGCATCGACCTGGGATACATTTAACTTGTGTTGTATCAACAGAAATATGTATCCTAGGTCGATGCAATGCAACCTCTGCTCCACCAATACCAAATAGAAGAGAAAGTACTTTAATTTAATTCCATCGGGATAAAATGCTTTCAAGACATATATTAGATATAAAAGGAAGCCTACCCTGTCATTTGAAGGGGTCTACCTACAATTCAAGTGATCTCTTAACTATAAAATCAATTCAATTCCAAGTGAACAAGCAATCAAGCATTCATCAAGCATTGAAGGAGAATTCAAGTTAAAGCACAACATTCTGCATGACATCCTAAAGCCTTGTGTGAGGATTCAAGAAAGATTCATCAAGGTATCATATTCAGTTTTAAGAATTTTTATATTAGATCTATCCTTTCCCTCAAAAGGAAAACATTATACTTCAAGGTTAATTCACAACCCAAGGTTTGACCTAGGAAAGCCCCCATCAACAAACCTATTTTTCAGCATTTTGTGTGTAGGAAATTGACTCAGGAGTTACATGTGAAGAATTTGGAAAAGTAAATGATGACAATCAAACTCAAATTTTGATGGCATGAAAAGCATAAGAGTAGGCCAATTCACACCTCCTAGTCCCAAGAATTTTTGACAACCTTTTGATAGTAGATTCTATGTACCATCCTAATCCAAAAAGCATTCATTTTTTCTACATCTGACAGGTGGAGGATCTAGTTGATCTGCACCTCCTAGTCCCAACAATTCTATTTGAACACTCTGTCACGGGAGAAGAGATGTGACTTCTAGGTCTACTAAGGAGGCGCATACTATTAGTCATATGATAAGAGAAAAGAGAAGAAACGTGAATAATAATAGATAACAAGTTTTGTAATGTTGGGTGATTCATGTTACATCATGGATTTCATTGGCTAGCAAGTTGTGTTATGCTAGGTGATCCATGATAGAGAAGATTAACAAACAAAACCATTTGTTCGCAAGGCAATCCAAAAACTCTACTACAAAATGGTTGTTGTAGTGACACAAAACACAAACAACAATAATAACCAACACTTTCAAAGGTGTAAACAACAACAATGGTCACACTAGAATTAATCCATGCTATTCCAAGTAACGAATCTCAAAAAAATAATAACCATGCCCTAGGGGGTGCTATGTACCACAACACTTCTAGTTTGAGGATATTAACAAAAATTAATTAACAGAAAAAAAGAAAAAAAAAGGAGAGCTCATATGCCTCCCCTTAAGATGCCAACATACCTCTAGGTTGATATCTTAAGGTAGATAGTGCTCAAGGATAAGCACCTTCAACACCAAGAAGATACCTTTAATAAACATACATGCATTCCAAGCTAGGAAGAAAGATCCTTGTACATGCCTCATTGCTATAAGAAAGGAAGAGATAGTTGTAAAAGAGATATTATGGAAATATTAAACATAATTTAAATGAAGGCAACCAAAAGAATGTAGAGAAATAAAAAAAACTCTATAGAGCAACTATTTTACATACCTCAAATACAAAATTGTAGAGTGGAACAATAAAAAATGGCAAATCAAGGAAAGAATGAAAGATCCACACCAAATTCTTATACAATGCAGTCCATTTGAAGGATTTTCATTCAACACAAGATAGTGAAGGGTTCATTATGATGATTTATTTTAAGGTTCATAAGTTAAAGGTAGTCACTAACATATAAAGAGTGAATAAATTGAAGAGCCCAGTGAATTGCCAGTGTAGCATGAGGATGTATGATGTTAACAATAGCAAAATGATATTATGATGGTGGTGAAACTACAAAAAGTCTTGATCATATTTTTATTGAGCATGAAAGAAACCACCTTGAGCTCATGAATGATAGGCATCGTTTTGTAGAGTATCAACCCTTGTTGAACAAGGGTGTCACATTTTTTAGGCTCGATCAGTGCAAGGAGACATTTTGTGTATATGAAGTGGTTTCAATTAGCCATTTTATGCATAAGTAGAGAGGAGAGGTTGATGTCTTTGTTTATTTTCCTACAAAACAATGAAAGAGGTCCTAATCAAGGGACACACGTCCAAGCAAGGAGAGAATTTGGATTCAGGACAATTCTATGCAAGAAAGGATATCAAGTTATAAAAGATAAAAATCAACAAAGGTAAAGTGGATCCTTAAAAAAGAGGAACAACTGACAACTATTATTCTTGCTCCATGATGTAGAGACAAGAAGAACTAGGCTATTACATTGCCTCCCAAGTATTATTGCACATGAAATCATAGTACTATGAATGACAATGAGCCCCTAATAGGTAATTAAGCTACCAATGTCATATAGCAAGATAAAAACATAATAGGTTATAAATGTCATTTAGAAGGGATATGATGAGTGTATAACTCATTGTCACCTATTATTTAAATGTTACTAGAACTAAAATAAGATGTTGAATTTTAATCTCCAAATCATGACATTCATTAGTGGAATAGTTGATGATGCTTGAAAAAAGGATTGTCCTAATATTGTTTATGGTTTTTTCTTCAATTTTTCAAGGGGAGAGTAATAAAGTTGGCTTTAAGATACTCATACAAAATTATCTCTTGTTGTGATTAAAATTTGTTGGAAAATTCATAGATATATTCGACAATGGGGGAGGGGATGTCAACAAAGGAGGAGGATAGAAACCTAAATCTACTTTAGAAAAATGTAATGTATATTTCTCATGAACCTCCACACTTCATTGCACACATCCTAAATCATGTCCATTGCATCCATGTGTATAATTAAATGTGGTATTTAAATCATGTCTAGAGGAGTGTTCATTCATATTTTCAAAGTTTAAAGATCCTCAACCATCATCAAGACATGTGTTGGAAGTGGTGCAGGAGCACCTAGGTCCTAGTTTCTTGTTTTTACAAATTTTGTCTTGTAATGACCCTAGCCAAGTCAGTAGTAAATAAGGACTCCAAGAGGGTCCAAGAGTGAGTATTTTGTTAATGTAGGCCTAGGTGGAGTTCATTTTACCTAGGTTTGCATTTTTGTGTAAATAGTGTGTTTTAGAAGGTTTTTGGTCTTTTGGTAGGTCAAAAGTGTCAAATATTGTCAAAAGCCTTAGAGAGGGTCAAATAGGTCTTAGGAATGTTTTAAATATCACATGTGATGACTGGACATAGGTCTCTTAGGTTGGAGAGATCAAAAGTGGAAAAAGCACAAAGTTGCAAAAAGTTGTCATGACAACTTTTGATGTCATGACAATTTTTGTCCTGAATTTGGTTAGCATTAAAGCTAGGGATTTCCCAATTCCATGGAAGGAATCTACACATGGTAATTCTATATAAACCCTCTCTTTCACATTTATCAAGTTTGGTGTACTTGGATTTTGGAAGCAATAATCAAAATACAAGATTTTGGACTGCGCTTTTCATTGTTTTTGTCAATTTTTGCATTCTTTGAAGGTTTAATGGATTGAATCCATGAATCCAATGATGGATTGAGGTTTAGTAGTGTGTTTCAGGGTAGGATTTTAATTTTCAAGATTTTTATTTAGCATTTACTATTGTTTAGGTGATTTGATTCACAAGTAGCCAGTTTTGGCTTGTAATTAATAGTTTTTGCTAAAATGGGTGCCCCATAAAATTCCACCATGTTTTCATCACGACCTTTTGGTACATGGTAGGAAACATATTTTATAGTGTACATATGAAAGTAGAAGGTCTGAAAGTGTCATTTGATATTTTTAACATCTTGCCCTAGGCGAGCGCAGGAGCAACTCGGCTAGAGTTAGCAAGATGAAAAGTTAGCACAAATTGTAGACGTGAATTAAATTAAAGTCCCAAGATTTTTGGAAGTTGTAATAGGTTAGTACAGGTCTTCTTGTGTTGGAGGAAACCTCAATATTTCCATTTGAAGGTCCAAAGACAAGATTTACTTGCTACTGCCAGTCAAGTGCCTAGAAGCCCTTGAAATTCTCATTTTGGGGTTTTTGTATCCAAAGAAGGGTTGGAAGCTTAAAACCACCCAAACCCTTTGGTGTTGAATGAATATTTGAATAAAATCCATTTTATTTTGGGGTTCCTTTGGATCATTTTAGCCGAAGACCTCAAAAACCAGTTCTAGGAGGCCTAATTGGGCTCTTTCCCTTGTAGCCTTTTCTAGACCAATTTTTGAAATCGATAAGAAACCTTTGGATTGAAAACCACACATGGACCTTGAAACCATATAAAAACATTATAGAAGAACCCCCTACACCTTTGAAACATCTCAAGACCATTGGAGGGCATTTTGATGAATTTGAGCCAAGAAGCCATCATTGAGCATATGGGAAACATAGCAAATTGGCAGGGTTCCTAGCAAGGACACTTGAAGCAAACACCTTGGAGTGAGTAAGAGAAAGCCCTAGAAGAGATTGAGAAGGAATTGTAGGTCTAGAAAGCAACTAGGCCTAGTGAGTTGGTGAAATTGAGCAACATCAACTTAGTGAAGTGTTGAGCAGGCTACGTGAACTCTATCAGGAAGAAGAGGTTGGAATAGATTTAGAAGAAGCTTGAATAATTGACACATACAAATCCCTTGAGACTTCATATTTGGATAGAGGGACCTTATATCAAATTAAGGAAGGGATGAGAGTGATATATGTATTAGTGTAATTATTATACTTTTTGAATATTTATCCTTAGTATAATATTGGAAATAGTATCTTATACTAACTAGGGAGTCGTAATTAGTATATTATTTTCTCATTTTTAGTTGTTGATCTCATTATTTAAGACACAAATGATTTTCATCATTTCTTTTCTTTATGTGGAATATATATCTAATGTAATTATTTATATTTTTAATAAGAAAATAAATTTATTGTAGTAATCATGTGGTTTTTTAATTTTATCTCTTGTCTAAGAGAAAGTATTGAAGATCATAACTCTAATATGGATTTATTTTGGATGAGTAACAAAACTCCTCTATTATTTATCCTATGATAGATGTTCATACCTTGTTCAAAAACTTCCAATTTATGTGAGGTAGTATATCAAACAGTCGGTGTGCCATTTCAAAGCTCCCATTTTCACACAGGCTGGGGGATGTTGACAGAGCTTTACACCTGCGCCCATGCCAACGGAGAATCAGAAACATCACTATTTGCAGGTGCAAAATAGAAGGGTGACTGATGAATTAATTAAAGAAGGGGAATGAAGCCTATTGGTCTTTAGTCGTTGAACACAATAATCGATGGGATTGCACAAAATAGACCTTTTAAAATGCTTTAGAAACTTTCAATACTATGAAGACATGAACAAGGAATTCAAACTGCTAAAATTACAAAAATGATGTCTCATGGAATGCCACGATATGCAAAAACTAGATTTGTTCAAAATATTTTTGAAACCTTAAGGCAAATACACATGGTAGGTGTACAACCGAAATCCACAACCATTGCCAGCACCCTCTTCATACACATCCGAGATTGGAACCTTGGAATAGGGTCTGGGCATCAATTGAAACTACTTTAAGGGAGATTTTCAGATGTTGTAGTTGTGAATGCCCCTGGTAGATATGTCTACAAAATGTTGGAGCATAAAACAAAATATATGGACTATTTTTTGAAAAAAAAAAATTCCCAAAAAGGATGTCAATTCATACGCTATATATTGATTCATACCCGTGAGCATGTCCTATTCCATGAACCGACATTGCTTCCATTTTCACACATTATCCCTTTTCTGCCAGTCCTTCAACCTACGGAAAACTCCATATCCAATTCTCGAGCGGGGGAAGAAGAGCTTTGCTTTTCTCGGGATCACCATTCATTTCTAGCAGGACTCGAGCATTGATTTCGAATAGATATGATCTCTATTCGACACAGAAAAAACCGGTGGCATTATGCAGACACAACCTCTCCTCTATTGTTGGGGTTTGACAGAGGTGGAACTATGAAGAGCCAATATAGGTTAGATTTCATGCTTACTATGGGCGGGAGTACACTGTTGGGGCGGCAATGTGACAATGTGAAGAGGCCGTGAAAATGATTTGAAATCTCTTGGTCTTTTGTTTGTTTTTTAAGTAATGCTTGTTGTCGTCAAAATTTTGATGAACGCGGGCACTTTTTGTAAAAAGCACAAATGTCATTGCCAATTCCTTCTTCGTCGAAAACATATATTAAATTATCGTCAGAATTCCGACGAATGCGGGCAATTTTTCAAAAAAAAATCAAATTTGTTCACAATATACCTTCTCCGTCGGAAACCTCCGTCGAAATTTTAGGCCAAATGTATTAGTGAAAGTGGCCAATGTTGAATTGTACTATAAAGTTGTACACTTTTATTTTCAAGAACACCCAGATCTTATTAATGACCTCTTTAATGTCATTGCCCTTAGGGTAGACCACACACGAGTGGTTGATATCATGCGTAAGGTATGGCTCTAAACTATTTTATTTTGTTACCGTTTTTAGGATTACCGAGATGTCTTTCACTTGGGTATTAATTTTTTCTAGATGATCTCTTTAGAAGCTATTTGGTTTGGAAAAATTTCATGAGTATCTTTTGTTCTGTTGTATTTGTTATCCATGTTGGACATCTCTATCTTGTGAAGTCGTACATGGTTGCAGTACAGAGCAACAATGTAGTTGTTGTTAATGAGGCTTTGAATGAAATTTATGTAGAAGAGGAAGATTATGATAGGCTTTGAGAATCTATAGATATGCATGATAACTTTGATTAGATAGGGCTTGCTCAGAGGGTGAGAGGAACTTCTCTATTGGTTCTTTCATTTAAGTTAAAGCGGGATGTAATTTAGTGTTTGAATAGTTTTCTAATGATCTTCAATTTCAATTAGGTTGAGAAACATGAACTTCTTTATTTCCGGTTAAAGACTTTTCTATAACGAATTTTCAAAAGCCAGCGACCCTTCGAGGAGGCAAATGATTCTTGAATTTTGTCTATTTATATTTATTGCTCGTTGAAAATTATGAAATGCTTACTTATAAATGTTTATGAAGTTGTGCCTGTATAAATTAAAAGTATGATTCCTTGATGAAGATTACTTCTGAAAATACCTGATTTAATTATATCAGATCAATAACAGACCAGTGCCTTCATCCCTTACTGATTTCATACTATTTCAAATTGAAAGATCCTGCATATAACCATGGAGATAGTTTTAATAAATTGTTTTCAAGACAAGACCATCACATCAAAAGCATCTATATGGATTGTAACTGAAATATAAAATGCAGTTAGTCTTATTGAATTTTAACTTTTCTCTAAAAGACCAATAAGACAATTTGAAACTTGTCAACCAACCTTTCAAATTGACGCTCAAACTAGAAATTAGTCTCAATCACAATAGCATAAGATAGCACATTGATGCAATCTAATAAAATAGATTTATCACATGGAACTAATCAATCAATTGAAAAGAATATACCATTCAGAATGAAGAACACTTGAATTTTATTTTGAAAATAGATAATCAAACCAATTGATTTCAATATGTATCATACATCAACTTTGATATTTCTAGAAAATAAACTGCATAAGTGTTGTATAAAATTGTCTTGATAAGATCATAAAACTTGAGGTATCTCCCCCAGTTGTTCTACAAGATCCTCCATTTATAGATGAGAATTCAGTTTGAAAGTGAAAGGGCATACCCTTTCATTAAAACTAGAACTAACAAAAACTAACTAAAAACCAACTTCCTAAAAATTGTCTTTACAATATGAACATATTATAAAAACATAGAAAAACATGACTCTAGGCTCCAACTTAGACATCAAGTCTGGTCTCCTAGCATCTTGCTGCACTTCTAGATATGCTCCAAGTACTTCTCTAACTTATATGTGTTTGCATCGTGGATGATATCCCTGGCACTGACTTCTAGTGTGACAAATTTTTCCATCTATTTCACAGTCTCTTTCAATTCAATTCCATCAATTTGGGCAATATCAAGGGCGGCATTGAGAAAAATGTGGCATTCTAAGATCCATACATCTTTATCCTTTATCTCAACCTTCTGATCAACTCTAGGAAACCAAGCTAAACATTGTCTTTGCATTCATCATATTCAAATTGTAATTCTTCATCAAAATTATTGTGTTTAGCCAGCAACCTCTTTACTTTTTCAATTTCGTTTGTTTCCGCTTTGGCCATTATTTTATCATGCAACCTTGTTCCCAATTTGTTTGAAATTCTACTATGTGAAACTGCATTGGCCATGTTCTTTTTAAATATTGTCCAGAATTCTTTTAGAAAGCCTTTTAAAACCTCAAATCTTTTAGTTAGTAATACACCAGCAATATCTGCCCTCACACTTTGCATCTATTTTAATATCTTTTTATTTTCTTGTTGCAACTCCTCGTAGTTTTTCTTCCATTGAGAGCTATCCGGAGTAAGAACCATTGGCACCTATTGCCCACTTCTCCTTGGCATTTCTTCATACAATGCCTTGTACTGGTTCCTCTCCCTCACTACTCTGACCATCTATGCTTTATTGAATTTTGAAATAACCACTCTGATATCAGCAGAAACAATTGGATCAATTTCACCAACTTTTAGTTTCATCATATGGCCAAAGGCTTTGTCAACATCAATGATCTTTGGTCTCTTGTGGGGAGGGTACAGAGCCCATAACCTCAAATATTCCTCATCCTAATCAAATTTTGAACCAATAAATACATCATTTGCACCTTGTATATCCAATTTGAATTCCTTGTTTTCTGAATGCAATAAATTGTCAAAGATAAAAGAAGCAGTGAGGTCCCATTCGGGAAACAAAATCACCCCAGCCTCTATAAGCAGTTGCCTCCCCTTTTGAGGGGTCATTGTGGTTATCTCTGTGTCAATTTCCTCTTTTAATTTCTTTAACAACTCAACCTCATTATCAGGTGTTATGTTGGGAATAGAATCCCTCAATTTCTTCCCTTTAAAATTGTACAAGAATGATTTAAATTCTTTAGAATGAATAAAAACATCATCAGAAACAAAAGCAAAAAACTCCTCTAACTGAGAGTCATCATGATCTTCTAATGTTGTCTCTATTTGGCCCTACATGTTTGGCTCTTCTTCCTTCTTTGGCACTTTCCATCTAGAGACAATTACATTCTCATCAGATTCACTTTCTGCCTCTTCCTCCTCGGTTTCAATTTCATGGAGTCTCTATCTCTTTTCTGCCAGTTCATTATTCAGTTGATCAATTACCTCTTTGGCCTCTGCATCCTCCATGTTCCTGATATCTTCAGCCTCAATACTGACATGAAGATAACCTCCCAAGTTCTGCCTCTTCTTGCAAGAGTGAATGTATCCTTCAGGATCATAGTTTTTCCTGGCATAATGCTCAAACAAATTGTATTCTTCTATCAGCATCTTATCAATTATTTCATAAGCTTTGGTTGACACTATGGTGAAACCACCAAAACTCAGTGTCCTAGGCAGGAAGGCTTGCTTATGCATATCTGCAAAATGTTTAGCATTGGACACACTCAATTGCCTCACAATCTCTAGATAAGCTATTATGTCTGGTACTAGTTTTGGTAGCATGTAGGGGCTCCCCTCAAATCCATATACTCTAAAACATGTAAAATCCTTATTCACAAACCAGTCCCCCCAGCTATGATCAACAATGTGTCTTTCATCATAATCCCTAGGTCTTAGGAACCTCTTGATCTTGTCAGAGATAGACCCTTCACATGAAATCCCATATATTTGGTACAGCGGCATCAAAATAAGTTCTTCAAAATTAATAAAGTGTGACCTCATATATAAAGGATCCCAAAGAGATGTCCACAATTGGACGGGCTTCTCCTCACCTTCCATGTTCTTGGTATTTAATTTTAGGCCCTCAGGCCAAAAACCCTTTACATATCCATAAAATAACACTAGATGCATCAATAGCGAATAAAATTTAAAATTGGGATGAGTATCATCCCTAAGGTTTAAAAACCTTCGTGCAACCTCTCCACCAAATATGTTGCATAGTCAAAAGGCCTAGGTTCGTACATTTGTATATCAAAAGCTAACACCAGCGGCCCAGTGCTTGCCAGATCAGGCACCTCCACCCCTCCTACTTGCCCACATGACATATATGTGTACTGCAAGTAGTGTCTGAACAAATCAATGTTGAATGATTGCCCATCTTCCTCTATTAATTTTCATGTCTGCATCTTGTGAATGGCAAATTTCCAATCGTTATATGTAGTGTTCATTCTAAGGTATTCTTCCACCAACTCCCCAAAGGACAAGGGCTTATTAGTACTGGGGTCTAAATTGAAAACCTCATTTATGATACCCGCATAAAATCTAATAAATGCTTCCCCATTTGGGAGTTGAATGCATCTCTTCACCGAATTATAATTCCTCACCAAAACCTCTAGCAATCTTATGTTTACAAAAATATTGGAAACTGTTAGCTTACCTAAATTTGTCATCCAAGGATTGCAAAGCAGCATCTCCTTGCTCCTTCTTAAATAGTGGAACATAAACAATTCATGTCCCCTTACCTTGGTCCAGACATCTCTGACTTATTTTTACTTGTCTTCTAATTGGTCTCTCCCCGATAGGTGCTACTTTGACCTTCTGGATTTTGGGTCGGGTGCCTACATTTGGTCTATCATGTCTTGGTTTAACCTCCTGACTGGAGGCACCTCTTCATTTTTTCCTTTCTTCACCTTAGAGTTAGGGCTCTTGGTCATCCTCTTCTTCTTCTTTTCAAAGGTGCAATGTGTTCTATCTGTGTATTCTTCTTTCACCAATGCAGTATTTAGACAAGGCAATTTCTAGTTAAACAGTATTCTTTTGCAATAATGAATTTCTCATAAAATTTGCCTCGTGCGAACCATAGATGCATCTACTGCAAGTATTAAATAGAAGATTTTTTAAAATTTTGGTATGGAATTCTGATATGACAATGGCTCGTCGGTATATGTCTCCCCGATGAATATTTCCCTTTTGGTGCTCTCTAAACAACCCTTTATCTACTTTGACATCTTACTTTCTCTTATCAGGATACCCTAAGACGATGACTCATATTCCTCCTCATCGATATATCTCAAACTGATATTCTCATCGGGCATCGGGTGAGCTCATTTAGCGTTATCACGATAGACATTGTTTCCCCAATGGGCTTCACCATCAGATTATCTCTTCCCAATGCAACCGGCTTCATCACCATAAGTCTTCCCAATAGTGTCTTCACTCCACTCAATCAGTTCGCTCCTTCATCAGGTATCGAGGTAATCTGAAATGAAACATACCAATAAGAAAAGTCTTCCCGATAGAGTATGTTCCATCGGTATATGTTTCACCGATGATTTCTTCGGGCGTTGGGTGGCTCAAAGTAACACATACCGATCGCTTTGGTTATACTGATGCAATTGGCTTCATCGCCATGAGTCTTCCCGATAGTGTCTTCGCTCTGCTCAATCAGTCTGCCCCTTCATCGGGTATCGGGGTAATCCAAAATGAAGCATACTGATAAGCAAAGTCTTCCCAATAGAGTATGCTCCATCGGTATATGTTTCACAGATGATTTCTTTGGGCATCGGGGTGGCTCAAATTAACACATACCGATCACTTTGGTTATACCGATGGACTCTTCTTTTCGTCACTCTTATCGGTATAAGTCTTATCGATACCCTCATTGGCTATCGGCAAGACAACTCTCCACTGCTGCCGCTAGTGTTTACTATGTTGATGGGTCATATTGGTATAGTTTTTTCTGATGCATCAATTCTCCTCAACTTTGCTCCTTGATCGGTATAGCTTATGCCGATGAGTACAACTCTAGCTTACTATGCTCTCTCATCGGTATGGTATCTCGAAGCAAAATTGGTCTTTGTTAGGTTGATTTCCCTCATCGGTATAACTTATACTGATAATGTGAAATTTTAATCATTTTCAACTCCTTTAAGATACAAAAATTGATAATGGATTTAATACAATCTGAACAAAAACTCTGTTCTACATGGGAGCTTTACCCTTTCTGATAATTAATTGTGCACTTTTATCAATCCCAAGAACCTATTTGCCAGGCCTCCTCACCTCAAAAGGAAACCCAGAGTGCTTCATCTTGTCTCAATGCCACCCTCAATATTCCCATGTGATGGTTGAATCTCTGGAGAGAAGTCACAAATGGATGGAGATTGTCACTACAAGATTGCACCTACACATAAAACCCAGTAGTAACTATTCTTATGGAAAGAGTGCTCAATATATAAAAGGAAATTATAGAAAAATATAATTTTTAAGAGAATAATTAATTTAAAAATTTATGTGCTAACATGTTGCACTGTCTAAAACGGATAATCTTTACAAGGATGAAATGGAAACTAGTTCTCAATCGGGTGATCGTGAATTTGCAAAGGAATTGCTGGTGTATTTTGTGGAACAAGTATACACTTGGTAAAACATATAGTTGGTTGTTCTCTCTCAGAGGCTAAAGTATATTTTGAATTTTCATTTTGGATTGGGGAATTGAAATGAGGCTTGCTTTTGCATTTGGAACTACAGGGCAAGAAAGAATGTTTTTATTCATGCTTGTTCATATGCTATGACTTGATTAGACCAGATGTGGCTTTGGAACTTGCCTGGATGAATAATATGATTGACATTGTGTTTCCATACCTACTTCAAGTTCTTGATATACTCTAATGATTCTGTGAATATTTTAAGTTTCTCTTTAATAAACATTTTAAATCTTCTACAAAATTAAATAGCTAATATTCAAAAAAATTATTTTTCAAAGTTAATTTGAAAATACATAATAAACATTGATGAGCTTGTTAAGGACAAATTAGAGGTTGTCTAAGAAGAGAAATCCAAGGAGAAAGAAGAGAAAGATCTAGTTGCTCAACTGCTATGCATTTTGCTTAATTGAGCCTCAAGGAGCACTTGTTCTACTCTACTGGTGGATTTTAAAAATTCAAATAAATATGTGCCTATTTTGTTTACAGAATATGTATGCTCGGCTTCTTCCCCTTGCTTTGCCAGTACCTCCAATAGCATTTTAAGAGCATAATTAAGGAAATTATAGAAAAATAGCATTTTTAAAGAAATTATAGAAAAATTATGTGCTAACATATTGCACTGTCTAAAAAGGATAATCTTTACAAGGATGCAATGAAAACTAGTTCTCAATCGGGTGATCATGAACTTGCAGAGGAACTGTTGGTGTATTTTGTGGTACAGGTATACAATTGGTAAAACATATAGTTGGTTGTTCTCTCTCGTAGGCTAAAGTATATTTTGAATTTTCATTTTGGATTAGGGCATTGAAATGGGGCTTACTTTTGTAATTTGGAACTGTGGGGCAAGAAAGAATGCTTTGCTTCATGCTTGTTCATATGCTATGACTTGATCAGACCAAATGTAGCTTTGGAACTTGCCTGGATGAATAATATGATTGACTTTGTGTTTCCATACCTACTTTAGGTTCTTGATATACTCTGATGATTCTATGAATATTTTAAGTTTCTCTTTAATAATCATTTTAAATCTTCTGCAGAATTAAATAGCTAATATTCAAAAAAATTCTTTTTCAAATTTCATTCAAGAATACACGAAAAAAATTGATGATCTTGTTGAGGAAAAGTTAGAGATTGTCCAAGAAGATAAATCCAAGAAGAAAGAAGAGAAAGATCTTGTTGCTCAATAGGTATGCATTTTGCTTAATTGAGCCTCAAGGAGCACTTGTTCTACTCTCCTAAAGGTTTTTAAAAATTCAAATAAATATGTGCCTATTTTGTTTATAGAATATGTATGCTCAGTTTCTTCCCCTTGCTTTGCCAGCACCTCCAATAGAATTTTAAGAGCATAATTAAGGAAATTATAGAAAAATAGCATTTTTAAGAGCATTATGAAGGAAATTATAGAAAAATAGTATTTTAAGAGCATAGTTAATTTGAAAAATAGCATTTTAAGAGCATAATTAAGGAAAATATAGAAAAATGGTATTTTTAAGAGCATAATTAAGAAAATTATAGAAAAATAGCACCTTTAAGGAAATTATAGAAAAATTATGTGCTAACATGTTGCACTGTCTAAAAAGGATAATCTTTACAAGGATGCAATGGAAACTAGTTCTCAATCGGGTGATCGTGAACTTGCAGAGGAATTGTTGGTGTATTTTGTGGAACAAGTCTAGAATTGGTAAAACATATAGTTGGTTGTTCTCTCTCATAGGCTAAAGTATATTTTGAATTTAGATTTTGGATTGGGGCATTGAAATGGGGCTTACTTTTGCATTTGGGACTACAGGGCAAGAAATAAAGCTTTGCTTCATGCTTGTTCATATGCTATGACTTGATCAGACCAGATGTCGCTTTGGAACTTGTCTGGATGATTAATATGATTGATTTTGTATTTCCATACCTACTTCAGGTTCTTGATATACTCTGATGATTCTATGAATATTTTAAGTTTCTCTTTAATAAACATTTTAAATCTTCTGGAAAAATAAATATGTGCCTATTTTGTTTACAAAATATGTATGCTCAGCTTCTTCCCCTTGCTTTGCCAGCACCTCCAATGCCTGGGATGGGAGTGGGCATGGGAGGTTTCTTTCAGCCAGGTATGAATGGAATGGGAATGCCTCCCATGCCAGCTTATGGTATGCCACCTATGGGTGGCTATTGATGGGATTGAAGAACTTAATGTGGGACATAATTCTTCAATCATACATGGTTTTTTGAGGTTGGTCTTTGAGTGGAAAGATTAGATTATCAAATTGTTTTTATTTTTGTTTGGTTGGTTGATACAAAATAATGAATATTTAGTATTATCATATTGGTCAATCAGTTCAAATCTTTCCATCCACCAAGCATCTGACGCCTGAACTGTTGCATGCTTAGATTGTCAAATTGTTGTTATTGTCGATTGGTTGGTTGATACAGAATAATGAATCTTTAGTATTATTGTATTGGTCAATAAGTGCAAACCTTTCCATCCACTAAGAATCTGACAAGGATGTTGTATGTCCGACATCATCCTCGTCGAACAAGCAGTGAGGGGGTCGTCGAAATTCTGACGCACAAACTGTCTCACATACAGCATCCTCGTCGGTGCAGATGCCCTGGTTGTTGTTGGACATCATCGGACGTTTGATGAACCCCCGTAAAACTATTACTACTTATTATAGTTGCCATTAGTTTTATATCCAAAGTCATTCTATATACTCTAGTCGGTTACTAGTACCGAAACATTCAGTCGATATGCACAGAGCAGTCGGTTATAGAAGAAAGTAGTCACAGAGCCCAGTATTCACCGAGTTGTCTACCGAGTAACATTCCATGTCTACTGAGTAGAAATAATGATACACCGAGTTGATATACACCGAGTGGAACATTTTACCAGATTCATTCAACCTAGACACACATGTGGAAACCTATTACAAGATCGAGGAACATAGAACCGTTATCACATTGGAAATTGCACTTAAGGATTGTGTATGATTTGAGATCATCTATCCAATGAAATATTTTGTATGGTTATTCATTTGATAAATCATGTGTGTAAGATCAAAGCAATGAACTAGATCACCGACATAAGATATCTATTTATACAACATGGATTGAGATCAGATAGAGATATATAGAGGTGTATGAAGCAAGACATGTGTGATACATAAGAAAGCACAGAGTGTTATGATTGTTACAAAGACACAGAGGTCACCGAGAAGGATTTCAGAGAACAGTCAAGGTACAGAGTAAATAGAAGGGTTTATCGAGTTACTTTATAGGTTACCGAGGTATGTTATAAGCAAGGTAATCTCATTTTGAGCACATAGAATCTGCTGTAACATTCTAGATGTAAAGTTGCAGATATTTGTAAAGATTTTATTGTAATATTTTGAAGTTGTAAGAGAAACCTTTAACAGGGTCAAAGACTCTAACAAAGTCTATAAATTGTAAAGCCTTTAACCAAGTGCAGCATTTAGAATAAGTGTTGTAAAATCCTTTAGCAAGGTAGATCTAATGATCTCGATACTCCTAACAGGGTAAGCTATCAGAAATAGCTGAACATGTAGCTCTAACCAAGCAACCTTTATTATTGTAGTAGTGAAGTTGTGGGTGCCATCCCCACCACAGTTTTTCTCTAACCAAGAGTTTCTGCGTAACCAAAATATATGTGCTATGGAGTGAATCATGTATGATTGTTATTTATTTGTTTTAGCTTTATGTTATGTTACAGCAGTTTGTGGTTTATGCATAACAGTAAAGATATTGTTGGTAGAAGGATTTGAAGTACAGATTCACCCCTCCCCTCTCAATACATTAGCTTTCCATATTGGGCCTAACAATTGGTATCAGAGCTTGAATCTTGGAAAAGCGTTTAACAGCCTAAAGAAGATCTTATCAATGGAAGGCTATAAACAATCTCAGAAAATTGTTTATCTGCAAGAAGAGTTGGATCATGCTAATCAAGTGATTGCAGACATGCAAAGACAAATGCAAAAATCATTGAAAGTTAGAAGGAGATTATCTGATGATTTGCAGGACTCTCAAGAGTTAGTGGAACAAATTGAAACATCATCTGAAAATAGTATATCTAAAGAGACTGAAGATATGATTGGAGAACTGAAAGAGAAGAACAAAGCACTGACTAATCAGCTAAAAGCAATGAAAAGACGACATGAACATTTCAGCACATAGATGACTGAGAATATTCATGCATTGAGGACAACTGAAGATAAAGTAAGAGATCTAGAAAGAGAAAAACAACATCTTGAAGCATCAGTATCTGAAAAGAATGATGAAATCACTAGGATGATTGGAATACAAAGTAATCTGTTAGATCAATTGGGCTATGTACATCATGAAGCAAATCTGAAAGATGATGAGAATCAAGCATTGAAACTTGAAGTATCAAGGTTGACCAATGAACTTGAAATAGAAAAAAAATCCAAGGAAACATTGAAAAAGAGTTATGAAGCATCCAAAAATGTTGGATGAGAAATTGAATACAAGAAGACCCAACAAAGAAGCAGGACTCGGTTACAAAGGAAAAGACTACTGAGAAGGGAATTCATACAACCGAGAGAGGATAATCATCAAAGCAAGCTAGAAATAAGAAGAATATCAAAGGAAAGAAAACTGTTTGCAACTATTGTGGAAAACAAGGTCACACTGCTAATATATGCCAAATCAGAAAAGGTAAGCAACCGAATGTCACTAGGTCTAATGGTTATTGTCACAATTGCAACAAATATGGTCACATATCTAACCAATGTAGGACAAAGTCTACTAGCAATTATAAGAAGGCAAAATTCAAAGGGTTTTGTAAAAACTGCAATAGATATGGACATAGTACCGAGGAGTGTTGGTTTAAGCAGAAAAACTATATGTGGACTACACACCGAGCAAATACTAGAGGCTACCGAACTCACACAGATCCTTACCGATAGTATTCTACAGTACCATGGGATTATAATACAAGGATATGGTGTGAATGTTGTGGAAGCTATGGACATATAAGTGCCAACTGCTTTATAAGGTTTAGAATGAACAACCAAAGATCATGGAGAAATCCTGGTATGGCATGTTTTCATTGTCATAAAGTTGGACACTTGGCTAGAGATTGCAGAGATCAACCTAGAGGAGACACTGAGGAAATAAAAGGCAAATTACAGATGATATGGAGAAAGAAGGAAATTGTGTCAAATGAAGAAACCACCTTACCTACCGAGTTAGGTGCACCTATTCCAAATTAATTGGTAAAGGTATGAAGGGACTGCATTCTCTCAAAGGTCAAATCTTAATAGTTCCTATTTCATCTTGTACTTAATTCAAAATCTGCATAATTAAAGATGCATTAGAAAATTTGAAATTTTATCAAAGTCTTTTGGAAGCCTGTCAAGTCGATAAATGCAGGAAGACTAGCTACTCAGTAAAAGCATAAAAAAAAGTAGTGGTACCGAGTGCATTTAATGTTTTCTGACCTAGCCGCATGAAGCCTGATGAGGAACAATGAATACTTAAAGCTATTGCACGGTCATTTTTTAACTCACCAAGTTTTCAAGAAAGCAGAGCAAAGCGAATCAAAGGCAATCAAACCACCTCCCGAGCGAATTTCAAGGTATTTACACATCGATCTCAAGCATTTCTAAGAACTAGTTTACCGATCACATCAGTTGTGAATATCAAGTTGTTATCATTTGCTAAGTGGGAAGCGTTTTTCGTTTGAAAGTCTTCAAACCCTAAGGATCTTTTGTTAGTATTTATCTGAAATCTACAATGGTACCTAAGATCCAAAAGCCCATTGTTGTTGAGAACATTGAAAAGCCCTCACTGAAATACTCTTTAACTCCCAAAATTGCATCTGAACCGGATGACAAAACTGCATTTTCACTCATTCCGGATAGAGTTTTATTAGTCAAGGATGTGAGATTCTTCACTAAGTGTCGAGTTAAGGAACTAGGTCATGTTGAGATCAAAGACACATATGATTAATTGTGTACTGATGGTAAAATGGATAGAAAATATGAACACATCAAAATCAAGGGATTGACTGAAGCCCTAACCTATCCCCATGTCTTCAAACCCCAATGGGTCAAGTTTGTTTTGAGTAGAGTTCATAATGACTTCATGTGGCTAGAAGAGCGACCGTTTAAGATCACCAAGGAAATCATTCATTTGATCACTGGCTACCCTATTTATGATCATGCCCGAGCTCAGAAAATGATATCACAAAAGGAATTGATCAGTTTAGCTGGAGTAGAATCTGATTGCAGGGGACTGAAATTGAACAATGTCACATATGCAGAGCTAAAATTTGCCATTAGAGTAATAGGTTATTGTTTCTTCCAATCAGCAAGGGAAAACAGTGTACCCTGTGCAGCAGTCAACTTAGCATATAAAATTGTGAAGAAAGGCATGAAAATTGATTTATGTGATGTATTGTTGAAAAACCTGTTTCAGAATCTCAATACCATAAGGAAGCCAAAGAAGAACAATTCGGCTAATACACTAAAATTTGGATCACTTCTGGTATGCATGTTTTTCTATTTTGAAAAATTATTTCCATCAGTCAATAAAGTTGTTTGGGAGCTACACCGACCAATCACCCATCAAATCAATGACTTCATCAAGAAGCTAGGTGATAATTTTAATGATATTATGGATGATTATTTCAGCAAGTTTCAGGAGAAGATGCATAACAGATATAGAATTCCACCCAAGTTAGTGGAGAGATATAAGGATGACATATGTTTTGAAGTAGACACCGACTACTGCTATGTTAATGTTGTGGAACCGAGAACTCAATCTTTGCCACCTGTGGGTTATGAGATTGATTTTGACATCACACGACAGCAAATAGATGATTTTCTTACATTACCAAGGCATGCTACCGAGCTGAGGTATGGAACATATGAAGAAGTGAAGGAAAAAGTAAAAATGAGCATTGTAGTGCCCAAGGCTACAAGGAAGGCAACAAAAATGATCAAGGTATTAACGAAGAAATTTGGAGAAGGTTCTTCCTCCACACCTGTCAAGGGTACCTAGCCATCACCGAAGAGGAATCTAAAGCCCAAGAGGTAGCTATAACACTGAGCACCGAATTGCCTAAAGGGAAAGTTTTGAAAAGAAAGAAACAAGATACATCAAAAGTATCATCGACTCCTCCAGCAAAGTGACCTAACACAAGAGCATCTGCAACATCACTGAGTAAGAAACCAAAGAATGTTGCTGCACCAAAGGTAACAAAAACTTACAAGAAATCTACTCGAAGACTCATTTTGGCTAAAGAGTCTAGTGACACTGAATCTGAAGATGCAAGCAGATTTCAAATTGTCAAGAGTAAAAAGGTAAATGTACATAGTGTTGAAAATTTTTGTGCTAATCTGAAGCAATATGGTGGATTTGGATCATTCAGATATGTAAAATATGAATCTAGATCTGATGATGAAAAGAGACAAATAGAAGAAGCTGTCATCTACACACTACTGAAATTATGATTGGTCCCATTGGAAGTATCTAAATCTCTTCCAAATGAATTATATTTGCATATTGACAACACGTGGAAGTATGCCATGGACTTAGAGAAATAGATGAGAGAAAGAAGTCTGGTACATCTTTTCCCAGACATGTCGATAGATGAGATCACCGAACATCTGAAAAACTGCCACACAAAATTCCTAGTCAAGCAAAGAGCCTTGAAATTGATGAATGGCCTTTACTTGGATGTAGAGAATGAGACCAAAGAAAAATGGCAGGAAATATTTCAAATCAAGAATGCTGGTGAGCAAGCTGAAGTTGAAATAGTTGATGTCACCGAGCAAGATCCTGATATCACCGAGCAAGACCCTGCTGACACTATACAAGTTGATGAGGATATCATGGACACCGAGGCACCAGAGCAAGAAATGATAGAAGGGAATGCTTATGCCCAACTTGTATCCAGTGAATCAATTTTGGAACAAGTTCAGCCCTATCCTCCAGTCAATCATCCTATTTCAACCGTGGCCCCTCAGGATACAGAACAAGGCATAGAAGGTCACAAGTCAACAGCAGGAGAAGCTACTTCTCAAGAACATACCTCTCAAGCTCCATCTAGCACTAAAAATGTTACAACTGAGACACCAAGCTTAGAGACACCAAAGGACACTATAGAGGCTAAAGAAACTGACCAAAGTGTTGCCTCTACCGAGCAACCTAGCGAGGGTCAACAAACCTCCCAAGCCATTGTTTTAGTTCAACCGATGAAAGGTAAAGAAAAGAAGATGAAAAAGCATAGTTTCAAATTAGATTTGTCAAAACCAATAGTGTTGCCCAATGTTGATATATCCAAATTCAAGGGCAAGCACTCATTGAATTTGGTGAACTATGCAAAGCCAAAGCCAAACAGGAGAAACAAATGGCTATTCAAAAGAAAAATAAAATACTTCAGAAGGTGAAAGCACTCTTAACCGATATGCTACCTGAAGCAATAGTGACAAAAGATGCCGCCATCCACATTCAACTGGATGAACTCCTAACCAAGATAGAGACATCTGGAGTAGATGCATCTGAATATTTGAGCAAGTTAAAAGACAAGGAGTCCACTGCTAAAATGATTGAAGTGGTACAGAAGGCTATTGCTATTGGCAAAGTTAAACTTGTCAAATTTATTACTGAGTTGTCCCCTCAACTCAAGCACATTCTTTATTTATTTCAGAAACTCTGTACATTCTCTTTATTCATTAAAGATATCAAAAATAAAACTAAATTGATTCAGAAAGAGATCACTGATCTCTCAAATAAGTTGACCACTGAGCCAAATTCCATTCAGAATTTTTATACAAAGCTACAAAAGCTCATGGCTCAACAATTGGAACTCGGGAATGAAGAGCACAAGATAAGGATGGACATAATGACACTTCAAACATTATTTATTCCTCATCTTTCATCCGTCCAAGAACAGATCAACAAAGCTACCTCCCTATCCACTCAGTAAGAGGGAAGCACCTTAGATGGACTAATTTCACTGTTAGCTGACATTACAGCTCAAAATTCACTCATGGACAGTGTCAAGGATGCCCTCTCTACCGCCCTTATTGATGCAAAGACAAAGTATAAATCCATTTTTGACCAGTTGCCACCACCGAATGGTAACTAAGTTTTGATGTTTGTCAAAAAGGGGGAGTGAGTATAGTATCAAAGTATACAGGGGAATGTAGTATACAAGGGGAGTATACCAAGCAGTGATCACCAAACAGAACCAAGTATAGAATATTGATCACCGAGTATACAAAATCAGAGTTTTGTACAGTATATTGATAAGGGGAGTATATCTAAATATACTATTTCATTGACAAAAGTATATGCTGTCAGTTTTGAATAAATTTTGTAAGTATAGATTTTTGAGTTATGACTTTGAAAGTAGTTTTGTCAAAAATCTCAACTAATGTCAAAAGGGGAGATTGTTACTACTTATTATAGTTGCCATTAGTTTTATATCCAAAGTCATTCTATATACTCTAGTCGGTTACTACAACCGAAACATTCAATCGGTATGCACAGAGCAGTCGGTTATAGAAGAAAGTAGTCACAGAGCCCAGTATTCACCAAGTTGTCTACCGAGTAACATTCTATGTCTACCGAGCAAAAATAATGATACACCAAGTTGATATACACCGAGTGAAACATTTTACCAGATTCATTGAACCTAGACACACATGTGGAAACGTGTTACAAGATCGAGGAACATAGAACCGTTATCACATTGGAAATTGCACTTAAGGGTTGTGTATGATTTTGAGGTCATCTATCTAATGAAATATTTTGTATGGTTATTCATTCGATAAATCATGTTTGTAAGATCGAAGCAATGAACTAGATCACTGACATAAGATATCTATTTATACAGCATGGATTGAGATCAGATAGAGATATATAGAGGTGTATGAAGCAAGACATGTGTGATACATAAGAAAGCACTGAGTGTTATGACTGTTACAGAGATAGAGAGGTCACCGAGAAGGATTTCAAAGAACAGTCAAGGTATAGAGTAAACAAAAGGGTTTACTGAGTTACTTTATAGGTTACCGAGGTATGTTATAAGCAAGGTAATCTCATTTTGAGCACATAGAATCTACTATAACATTCTAGATGTAAAGTTGCAGATATTTGTAAAGATTTTCTTGTAATATTTTGAAGTTGTAAGAGAAACCTTTAAAAGGGTAAAAGACTCTAACAAAGTCTATAAATTGTAAAGCCTTTAACCAGGTGCAGCATTTAGAATAAGTGTTGTAAAATCCTTTAGCAAGGTAGATCTAATGATCTTGATACTCCTAACAGGGTAAGCTATTAGAAATAGCTGAACATGTAGCTTTAACTGAGCAACCTTTATTATTGCAGTAGTGAAGTTGTGGGTGCCGTCCCCACCGCAGTTTTTCTCTCTAACCAAGATTTTCTGCGTAACCAAAATATATGTGTTATGGAGTGAATCATGTATGACTGTTATTTATTTGTTTTACCTTTATGTTTTGTTACAACAGTTTGTGGTTTATGCATAACAGTAAAGATATTGTTGGTAGAAGGATTTGAAGTACTGATTCACCCCTCCCCTCTTAATACATTAGCTTTCCATATTGGGCCTAACAAAAACATCCAATGAGGATGTTTTATATCCGACGGAATTCTCACCAGATGGGCGGTCATGTTCACCATCGGAACATTACCTGGAAGTCATTGGAATTCCGACGACTTATCGAGTTTTACCGATGGCTAAGTAGTGAGGGGGCCATCAGAATTCTGATGCCCACCCAATTTATTCTAACACTTGAACCGTCACACATACAACATCCTTGTTGGTGTGGATGTTGTGGTTGTCATTGGACGTTGTCAGAAGTCTGACGGACCCCCACAAAACATCTGACAATGATGCTATATATCCGACGACATTCTTGCCAGATGGGCAGTCATGTTCACCATCGAAACATTACCTAGAATTCGTTGGAATTCCAATGACTTATCGAGTTTTACCGACAGCTAAGTGCAGTCATGGTCATCATCGGAAGAGTCTTCGATGACATTGGAATTTTGACAGTCATGAGCATCATCGAAATGTTCGACTACAAGTTTTTGACACCGTTGCTCGTCAGTAGTCTGACAAATTGTAGTCAGAATTCTGATGAACTATCGTCAAAATTTAGCCCCAACTGTACTAGTGTGACCAAAGATAAGAGTAAGTTCCTAACTCTTAATGAATTTGATGGAGGTGTTGTCAAATTTCGAAATGATTCTCCCTGCATGGTGAAAGGTAAAGGTTCTATTTCATTGAATGGGAAGAATAATACTGATGATGTATTTTGGGTTGATGGCCTGAAACATAATCTGTTAAGTGTTGGTCAACTCAATGATAAAGGTTATTTGCTTGAGTTTAATAGTGGAATCTACAAAATTCTTGGAGGAAATGGTGAACTGAATGCTATCGGAAAACAAACAAGAGGTAACTTATTTCATTTAAATGCTAATATCAATAGTTGTCTAGTTGCAAAGATGGAAGATAGCTGATTATGGCACAAGAGATGTTGTCATATTAATTTTGATAACTTGGTGAAGGTAAGAAAGTCTAATATTGTGAGAGGATTACCATAAATTGTTAAATCGGATAATATGATGTGTAAGGACTATCAAATTGGTAAGATGACCTATTTCACTTAAGAGAAAGAAGTGTATATCTAAAAATATTTTTGATTTGGTTCATACTGATCTCTATGGTCCTATGAGAACAAAAAGTTATTTTGATGATAGATATTTTGTAAGAGTTGAGAAATACAACACCACAGGAGCCCAAATGATCTTTGCAAGCTGAAGAAACCTGTTACAAGGAGAAGCAAGGAAGCAATAGAGAAAAAAACCAAATACACAGGAAATGCTCAAAAAGATGAGAGCTTTGTATTCACAAAAATGTGTAATAGAATTTCAATACAAAGAAAAGAATTCAACCTCTAATAGGTCAAGAAACCCTAAAAGGGAAAACCCTAGGCTTGCACATAATAATTAATAAAAGAATTAATTACTATGCACTTAATGTTAGCTTAAGTGTAAAAGAGATAAAGGGGAACTTAATTAATTAAACAAATATTGTTTAATTAATCAAGTAAAGATCTGATTACTTTAACACCCCACCTTAAGCTAGACTTAAGGAGAAGCTAAAACCTAGAATAGCTACTGAAAGCAAGAAAGATGGGTCCCAGCAACAAGGCCTAATCAGGTACCCAAATACAACCAAATCTCTATGAACAAGAGAAATAGAGAAAACCACATGGGAAAAAACTCTACTCCAAACAGAGATGGAAAAGCAAGAAGAACACCATTGAAGCAGGAAATAGCTGCAAACACTATCGAAGAGTAACTGTTGATCTGAAGAACCTCCACTGAAATAGAACATGACCAGGTAGAGAAGACTACAATCTGCATGAGTGCCCTCAAATGACACTACTCGAATCAGATGGAAAACAAAGGCAAACAACTGAACTCGAAGATACAAATGGCACGAAAAACCAAAGCCTGAAGAGCTGATCAATCAAACCATGGAAGCATTAGAACCAACAGGACAAACCTCCCCATAATGTTGAAAAGGGAGAGGGACACGAATAGTGAAAAGAACAACCAACAAGAACTGCATGACTAAGAACCAGGAACATCAAAGGTGTTGAGAAAGTACATAGTGTCATGGAAGGAACACTCACTTGACACATAACATGAGGCGAATGTTGTGGAAGGAACACTCACTGGACAAAGATAGATGGCAAACAAAGGAAAACATCAACCCCCCCATGGCACTGTATAAGTAGTGCATGTACAATAAGGCACAAGATGTACAAGATCCCAAGTAAACAATGCATGATGGCACTTTATCTCAGTGTGTTTGCATAAATAAAATGCTACAATGATAAGAAGACTGGAAACAGAAAGAACAGCCAAAACTGAGACATCCTACTCAGAGAAAGAGATCCCAGGACCTGAAACATCCAAGATATTCACCAGAGTGCTGAAAAGAAAAAAACTGAATAAAATATACCTGGAGCAAAATCTAGAAAGAAAACTCATATGACTAGAAAGTACATAGAACAAGATTTCCAACAATATAAATTTTTCAAAAAATGGAGTTGGGATGCTCATTCTACGGCCCCAGAAGTGTAGAAAAGTGATCCCACTTTGACTGGAAAAAAAGTACAGTCAAACAGAAAAATTGGAAAAAAAATTCCAACACCATGAGGTCCGGCTCGGAACCAGCTTTCCGACGCCTATTCGTTTTCAAAAAAATGAGTCTATATGCTCAAGATATGGTAAAAAACCAACCCCCCCTAAAAGAGGCAAGAGGGAGGCTGTCTGGTGGCAGGGTCGGGCGGAGGTGGCCCGTGAGTGATGCTCCAGTGGTGGAGCGGCGGAGTTGGGTGGCAGCGGGGTTGCGGTGGCGAGAAGGTGGCGCAGCGGCAGAAGTTGGATTTTTTTTAATTTATTTATTTTCAAAAAAGCAAATTTTGGCCTGCATGCCATAAAAAACAAAAAAATTGTAAAAAAAATTTTCTCAAACTACGTGTTAGGGCCATCCGGCCTAGTACAGAACAAAAAATACCCCCAGAGGCTCATGTGCCAAAAAATATCAATTTTTATATGACCATAGGGATTTTTGGGCCTTCTGAGCACGATGGTGAGGTCCGTTTAGGCCCAAAGTGCTCAGAAAAAAAAAGGCTTATCCTTAGGTGCACAAAAAAAACTTTTGAAACCCTAGATCTGCTTCCAATGCAAAAAAAATAAAACAAGAACAGGTAGTTGCAGATCTAAAGCTTTGATACCATGTGAGAGTTGAGAAATATAACACCACAGGGGCCCAAATGATCTCTGCAAGCTGAATAAACCTGTTACAAGGAGAAGCAAGGAAGCAACAGAGAAAAAACCAAATACACAGGAAATGTTCCAAAAGATGAGAGCTCTGTATTCACAAAAATGTGTAATAGAATTATGATACAAAGAAAAGAATTCAACCTCTAATAGGTCAAGAAACCCTAAAAGGGAAAACCCTATGCTTGCACATAATAATTAATAAAAGAATTATTTATTATGCACCTAATGTTAGCTTAAGTGTAAAAGAGATAAAGGGGAACTTAATTAATTAAACAAATGTCATTTAATTAATCAAGTAAAGACTCAATTACTCTAACATATTTCATGCCTTTTACCGATGACTATTCTAAGATGATATGGGTTACATTCCTAAAGGAGAAATGTCAAGCCTTTAGTAAGTTTAAAGCATTTAAAGCTCTAGTTGAGAAAGAGACCGGTAAAAACTTGAAATGCTTAAGATCTGATCAAGGAGGAGAATTCACGTCTGATGAGTTTGTCAAGTATTGTGATGAACAAGGTATAAAGAGATAGATGTTTTCTCCAAGGACGCCATAGCAAAAAGGTGTAGCAGAAAGGATGAACAGAATAATTGTTGATGCTGCTAGAACAATGTTATTACAAGGTAATATGCCTAAGATGTTTTGGAGAGAAGCGGTAAGTACTGCAGTCTACACATTAAACCAGATACTTATAAAGAAAGACAACAATAAGACACCTTATGAGATATTTTATGGTAAAACTCCTTGTGTTAGTTATTTCAAAATCTTTGGAAGTCAATGTTTTATTAAAAAGGATAACTACACTGAAAAGTTTGATGCAAAATCTAATGAAGGAATATTTCTTGGTTATTCTTCTAAAATCAAAGCATATAAATCCTATAATAAGAGAACTAAGAAAATAGTTGAAAGTGTTAATGTGAAGGTGGATGATTTGTCAAATAAATCTGAAGGATCAAGCAGGTCTAAACCTGAAAAAGATGATAATGAAGAAAGACCGGTGATCTTTGAACCGGAAGCACAAAATAGTGATCAACTGGCAAATAAAGTACTGGTAAGCGAGGAAAATGAAGAAGAAGGTAGTGAATCGACTGGTGAATCAGATGAGGAAGATGCAGAACCGACACGGACTATACCTAGATATGTGAGATTAAATCACTCTCACGACCAGATAATTGGTGATAAGAATGTAGGTGTGCAGACCAGGAGGAACATTCGAGAAAATTATTGTTTGATATCTACAATGGAACCCAAGACAGTTAAGAAAGCTCTCAAAGATGATGACAGGGTGAAAGCAATAAATGAGGAATTAGATCAAATAGAGAAAAATAAAACATTGTCACTTGTTCCTAGACCGATGGACAAGAATGCGATTGGAACCAAATGGGTCTTCAGGAATAAGTTAAATTAAGATGGAAAAGTGGTAAGAAATAAGGCAAGGTTTGTCTGCAAAGGATATGCACATGAAGAAGGTAAAGACTATGGTGAAACTTATGCACCGGTTGCAATAATTGAAGGAGTAAGGATGTTGTTGGCATTTGCTGCATATAAGGGATTCAAAGTCTACCAAATGGATGTCAATTCTGCCTTTTTGAATGGAATTCTTGTAGAGGAAGTATACATTGAACAATCAGATGGTTTTTCCTTGACTGATGATAAGGACATGGTATGTAAATTGCATAAAGCTTTGTATGGTCTAAAGCAAGCACCGAGAGCATGGTATGAGAGATTACATGCACATTTAATCAAGATTGGATTCCATTGTACCAGTAAGGATAGTAATATTTATCTAAAAACTGATGGAGACAAGATGCTAATAGCTGAAGTATTTGTAGATGATATAATTTTTGGTGGAGATGATAATATGAGTATGGACTTTGTTGATAAGATGAAAAAGGAATTCGAGATGTCTCTAATTGGTGAAATAAAGTTCTTTATTGGATTACAGATCCAACAACTGGATGGTGGTATTTTTATCTGTCAAAGCAATTATATTAAAGAGGTGTTGAAGACTTTTGGCATGGAAGACTATAAACCGGTAGGTACACCGATGGTAACAGGTTGCAAGTTGACAAAGCAAGATGATTCACCTGATGCTAGTGAAAAAGAATACATGTCTATGATTAGTAAACTACATCATATTGTACATAGCAGACTGGACATTGCTCATGTTGTTGTGTTAGTTGCAAGATTCCAAAAAGAGCCCAAAGAAAGTCACATGGTGGCTGTTAAGAGGATTTTCCAATATCTTAAAGGAACATTAGACTATGGATTATGGTATCCCTACAAAGGAAATTTTACTTTAGATGTTTTTACTTATGCAGATTGGGCAGGAAATGTGGATGATAGGAAAAGCACAACCAGTGGAGCTTTTCTACTTGGAGGAAGACTTGTAGCATGGGAAAGAAAGAAAGAAACATGTGTTTCTCAATCTACAGCTGAAGCTAAGTACGTTGTTGCATCCATGAATTACACGCAGGCCATATGGATGAGACATGTGCTAGAAGGATTCAAGATAGATATATTTGAACCATTGACTATCTATTGTGGCAATACGAGTGCAATAAATATTTCCAAGAATCTTGTACTTCATGCAAGAACCAAGCATATAGAATTGACGTATCATTTTTTAAGGGAAAGAGTTCAGGAGAAGCAGGTAAAGATGGAGTATGTGAAGAGTAAAGATCACTTAGCTAATATCTTTACTAAACCATTACCAAAGACTACTTTTGAATTTCTCAGAAGTAAATTAGGGGTTAGACCCCTACACCGGAAGAACTAAGATGTTGAAGTTGCATCAATCCTGTGGATATCATGCTTATTTTTCGTTAAGGATTGATGAAGGTGTGAGCTACTTCATAGGGGGAGCGGCTCTAATGCAGTATGATATGATTTAGAGTTTTGGTCAGATTGAAGTCAAGAGATGCATTTTTTTTTACTTTGGCATTGTTGTCAAAGGGGGAGAAGAAAAATAAATCAGCTAATTAGTTATGGGAGAAGAAAAAGAAATCTTATGATCAGGCTTGAGGAGAAGAAAAGACAGTGAAGACCGACAGATGCAGAGACTGACAGTGAATGTCCTAAGATGCAAATGATTGTCATATGTGATTGTATAACCGATTGGTGTTGGTGTTGGTGTTTCCATCAATGCCAAAGGGAGAGATTGTTGGCATGATTGGCATAACTGATGAAGATGAGATGATGGTGGATGAGTGTACTGGTAGATGATGATGATATGATCAGTTATTTGTGTTGTCGTTGATGGAAACCATGTTCAACTGATGTTTAATGATATTTATAGCTGTTTTCTGGTGATTGACTTGCTGACTAAGTGATTTGGTCTACCAGATTTAGAATTTGTAAGTATGACAGGGTTTACCGGCAGGACTGAGAATTAGGACTTCAACTGGTAAAAAAAAAGATTTTGATGGAATCGATAAATTGTGATGGCTAGAGACTTGTGGTTTGAGACAAGATTTTATGATGGATTTGTGTTTGTGACCGGAACCGCATCCTATGTTGATTGCCAGAAGGCATGTTTTGAATTTTTGATGGAGTTGTGCTAAGGTTTTAGAAGGGTTTTAGGACCGATGATGAATTCACTCAACCAGTAATGATTCTTTGTTGTGACAGTGATTAGCGGTGAGTCTACATGAAGTTGGTAACATGGCACAACCCGTGTGAAAGATTTAATTGTTGTTTTGGCATGATTTAAGGAAGATTTTCTTAGGAAACAGTGAAATGCTTAGTAGAGTGTTTTGAGGATATAGATCGGATTTTCGTGATGGGTTACGATCAACCAATGGTTTATATTGCATTGTAATTTGTTTTAATGATCTGTATAATGATCTCTGATGATCTCTTATGATTTGAATTATAAAATCATGATGTAATTAGGTTTTGTGGCCGACCTAGTTGAGATGGTTATTTAGGGTGACACAACTGATGTTTCATGTGTCGGTAGCATTAGGAGAATGAGTTAAGTCATCCCAGAGAAGATAGAGATCTTTCTGAGTGTTGCAGACTGTGAAGCATAACTGGATCTGATCTAGCAAGCTGAAAGTGCAAAGTAACGGATCATTTTTCATTATTGTTCTCTAACAATTATAGCAGCATAAATCCCTTAACTAGGTAGGTCCTAACAAGCCTTTGCCATCTAAGTCCCCTAACAAGGCAGCTCACAAAAGAGTGTTTAAATCCTCTAACCCAGTTGATCCTAATAGATCATTAAGCTCCCAGTTGGAGTGATAGGTAAATCCCTTAACCGAGGGAGTCCTAACAGGGTCTTCTCCTAACCGGGCGTATTGTAAGCTACTAATAGGGCTATGCTCCTAACAGGGTGTACTTCGAAAGAGTAAACATTATTGTGGGTACCAATTCCCACCGTGGTTTCTCCCATTTGGGTTTCCACGTCAAAAATATTGATGTTCATGTGTGGAATGTCATTTCATAATGTTTATGTTTTCATGCATTATTTCTGATTACCAATTATGATAAGTTTTTTGTAGTTTATCAAAGATCTATAAGTGGTTACGGGTAACATTAATAAACTGATAGATGAAGTATTCTAATCTAATAATAAGTCAATATGAGTATGTGTTGATCAGATATCTAGTTGGTGAATATTCTGATTAATAAGATTGCATAAATGGGTAACAAGTGAATGAGATCTGCTAAAGGGTTAGACTCATGTATTGAATGATTTCAAATCTATTGTAAATGGTTTTTGGTTTGCCCCTCTCTCATTATTAACCGGATCCTTATAGGATTAACACTTTTATCATTTTTAATGCAATGCAATCCTTTGCAAAACTCAAGACAATTATCCTTTAGGCAATAAGCCATATGCTAGGAAGAGATAAAGTGTCTTATATTCACATAAGAAATACACTCATATCGTGACTATATTTCAAGATATCATATCTATGAAATGATCGCAATATCCAAATTTCAATAGGATTAGTTTTCAGAACTTCAAATAATGACTTGGTGATATACTATATCATACACCATTTCTCTCAATGCACAACTAGTAGCATACAGATGATTACAATGTCCTACATGATGTCATTAAACAATTTAATCAATCATATATTTACACAAGTAATACTTATAATAAATAGATCACATTTCTTTATTTTCTAAGCAAGATTTAATTATCAAATTTCAAGCTCACCTATTCCTATCACCAATTATCATTTCCTTACATACCCTTAGTTAGTTAATTTATCTACACTACAAAAACTACATAACATAGCCTTACTTGCAACCACCTTATTTCCATTTTCATCTAATGTTACATAAATTTAGGTACATACATACAGTATTCAATTTACACTTTCTTCCATCAATCCTTAGATAATATTCATAAACTAAATATTTCTAGCATTTCAAGGAAAATTTTCATTTAAAAACACATTACAACTTTATTCATTTTGTTGTCATTCCATCCTACTAGAATTCATTGATCAATTACTTCCTTCGGAATTCAATAGGGTAAGGAGATAACACTTTTTCTTAATCAATCCATTCAATCAAACAGAGCATTTCATCACCACGACACCAATCCTTCATGAGGCTAGGACTTTTATTTTACCAAACCAAATAAAGACACAAAGGTATGATTTCCAAACTTTTTACTATACATGCAATGCACAAATCCTTACTTCATTCAACAAACATTTTATGACGTGATCGTTTGACTTGTTAATTCTTATGATTTTTCTTTATTATTTATGGAAGAAATATCCTACCTAACTAATTCTTAGAGTAGAAATCATAGATACAAAGCATGAATTTTGATCTTTTATGCAAATTTATCCCCTTCAAACTTCTATTTTATTTGTGTACAAAATCATATTCATCAATTAGTATTCAATGCTTCTATTTACTTTCAATAAACTATTTAAGCACTTGAATATTTATACCCAAACAAAGAGAAAAGGAAGAAGAGAATTGCCACACAATCGTTAGTTGCACACAACAATTATAAATGAACAATTTGAATTTCCTAAATATGCCATGTTTTATCGTACCATGCAGCTTCTTACATCATTTCGAAGATATGCAAATTTGACCTTCCATGAGGTCTCCCAACATTACAAATTCAACTAGAAGTCTCAAATCCTAAAAAAGGTATGATTTACTCAAGGTGTTTTCTTACGTGCAAAATTATACACATATACAATGATCTATTAGTCCTATTTGGTACTCATACATTTCTAGTTAACCTTCTTACATTTACATGTGAGAATAAGGGAAAGGATAAATAGCATCATCGAATTACTATTCTCTTATATATGGATGCATCTCCTATAAGTTCTTCAATTACACACCATCATCTACACTAAATCATTCCTATATGCATAATGCAAGCACTCCATCATACTACTCTAAATAAAATTGGCGTAAAAAGATAATCCTATAAACATATCATTATTCAAGAGAATACACACAATTTTCTTCTCATTCTATAGAATAATTATTTATATAATGAAAACAATCTTTATCATACAAGGAAGCACTAGAAATTACTAGCAAGCAAATCTACATGGAATTGTATAAACATCACTCGCATCTAGGAGACATACATAAGAAATGAATACACATATTGTACACAATTAAGATTCCTAGAACTGGGGTTTGGGAGGGAACACAAAGCATAGATATCTAAAATCTTCAAGAGTTCCAAATACATTTTTCCATCTCAAATCTCATAAACAACTTAAATCAAAAGAATATTATAACACGCCACACAAGACTAAGAGTAACCACCTTAACTAGAGATCCCAGTGTTTGCAACATGGGCTTTGATACCAAATGTAATGTCTGCCAAAATACCCTAGAGAAATAAACATAAACTAACTACAAAAGGAGATAAAAAAAAAAAATTAAAACATCAACTTATACAACATAGTAACTATCATTACATCAAAACCATAGATTAACATCACATAAATGCATAGAATGACATGAGCATAACCATATCCATAACAACATATAACTCAATTAGAAATAACCTCATAATCATTATCATCTCAAAACGTGCATATATCTATTCATTCTTTCCCCTTGGGTACTTTAATGTCACTACTTACTAGCAAAAAACTCATAAACACATCCATATCATGAAACCATTAGCATCCATTTCGTTTAAGTTCTACTCAATTACTTTCTTCCTATCGTGATAATTATGAGCTATTAAATACATATCTTTGTAACCCGATTAACTTCCTAAGTTTATCTTGAAATACCAAATCAAATTCTCCTAATTCCCATATCTTCCATTATTCATCTATCACATCATATATATATACATATATATATGTGTATATATATGTACATATACATATATATGTGTATATATATGTACATATACATATATATATATGTGTGTGTCTGTGTGTGTGTGTGTACATATATACACATAAATATATATGTATATATGTATATATATGTACATATACATATATATATGTGTGTGTGTCTGTGTGTGTGTGTACATATATACACATAAATATATATGTATATATGTATATACATGTATATACGCATATACATGTATATACATATACATACATATACATACATGTATATACATGTATATATGTATATACATACATACATACACACACACACACACACACACACACACACACACACACACACACACACACACACACACACACACACATATATATATATATACATATATGTATATATACATATATGTATGTATGTATATATATGTATATGTATATATACATATATGTATGTATGTATATATATGTATATGTATATATACATACATGTATGTATATACATATATACATACATGTATGTATATAGGTATATACATACATGTATGTATATACATATATACATACATGTATGTATATAGGTATATACATACATGTATGTATATAGGTATATACATACATATATGTATATATATATATATATATATATATATATATTACTTCTCTTACAATAGGAACTAGATTACTTCCATCATAGGATCTCATTCTTAACATAGTGAGCATTCCATTACAACATAGGTCGTACAAATATTACACCATCTCATCCTATCACAAGTCATAGTCTTGCCTTATCTACATCATGTCCTAGTGCACAAATAAACAACATAAAATTACATAATCTCTTTGCATTTACAATGTCATCATGATACAATAAACTATCTCAACATCTAGAAATCAGCTCTACATAATGAAGAATCATAGAGTCCATACAAATTCACAAATACTCATTCATTTCCATATCCCAAGGATAACTAACATTAAATATTAACATCTTTCAAGTCAAGGAATACATGATCATTAACATATTCCTACCATCCACAAGATATACACAAGACAATCCAATCGTATCACTCAATCATTTAATTCCTTTCTAATCTAGAATTACATACACAATTGAATATCCATTTATAGAAATCTCATCCAATACATCTCATTCTAAAATCAACCTACTACAAGTCCTAATAGACATGTTCACAAGATACTGATGACATAGTCTTCTTTATTATTATTACATCTTTCTTGAGTTACAAACCACATGATATCAATTCCAATTACATAGATTATACTCCAAGATCCATTCACATGTTGAGATAATATAAATTCACATCCACGCACACAAGCATCCAATGAAGAACATCCCAAAGGAAGAAGGCATCAAACCACTCGACCATGTGGAACCAAATAGGAACCCCCCTATATTAGGAGATGAAATGGGGTTCCAACTCACACTCAAGACCTAGGCTGACACCTAACAACTAGGGAATCAGCATGACATCCTCAAGGATAAAAACCATAAACAATGAATCAAATCACATCACAAGGCTAATCATAAATCAATAAACTCCTAGAGGCATAATCAACAATCAAGGCATAAGGATAATGGACACATGTAGGGAAGAGTGTCATCACATGCTAGCCTCATGTGTAATATACCTCAACCTTGGATTCAAACAAGGGAGGTCAGTTTATTGCTCCAACAGTCTTCCCAACCATAGATCCCAAAACCATCTCCCTAGGAACTGTCATTGGGGCATACAACTCAAATTCATTATCTTTATTAAGTGAATCCTAACTACCCAACCCATTAATCAATTATTAAAGTAATCACTTGCAATTACAATGAAAACTCTTCATAAGGTTCTATCAGGTCTAGACCCCCTCCTAGAGGTCCATTTCTCATGACACTAGTCCTACACATGCAAGAGCCCACTCCCCCTAATCATGGACCAATACCTTAAGGTGTACATAAACCACAAAGAAAATCATAAAAACATCATGAAGTCTCTCCAAAGACATAAACATAGTCACAACATCACCGATACAAATCAAAACATAATATGAATCATATGCCCATAAGCAACCAAGAGCCTCCACCAAAATAATACAACAATGAACCAAGGCAAATACATGAGATCATGATGCAGCCATAACCGGTAAAACCCCCAAAGAGAATCAATCGACTTATGCAGCAAGAGCAACATGATGAAAGGAGCAAGAAAACATAACAAGATCACATAAACAGTTCATATTGATGCCTTAAAACCTCTGGCAATCATCATATAATCATCAAAGACCATCCAGCAATTAACTTGTTACATATAGGCTATCAGCCAGATACAATCCAATCTGGGACTCTAAGAATCAACCAGATCACAAAATGCGAATCTCAATCCTTATTCTCAATTATACTTCCTCTGCCCCGTCAAATGATTACATAATAACATATTTATACCCATCGGAATGTATCAAAGTCGGCCTCATAAGATTACATTTACCAATGCAGGAGATGAAATGTGTAATTAGGTTGGCCCTAACAATTAAATAAATCTTTTCAAAAAATAACAGCCAAGCAATGCGGTTCAGCAGGAAGGTCGGATACACGCCAAAGAACATCAGACAAGACCCAAGATAAATCCATACACCAAAAATCACATTGTTGATGAAGGAAAACCAACTGGTAAGCACGAGAACTATCCCGAAACCCAGAAACAGTCAACCAGAAGTGATAACTAACCAAAAAAGAACCCAAATGAACTAAAAACATGGAATCAAGCACATAAAACTGCCAAAAAACCAAAAATAAGATCTACCATGAAGAAAAAGCAACTACCGATACCAACCGGTAAGAACATAGAAAACTGCACAAAGAACTAAACAAGAACAAAACAGAAAGAAAATATTTTTGGATGATGCAAGATTTCTCAACGACCAGGGACGCTCCTGCATCAGACAACCCAAGTAGAAAAATATGTTCCATGAGAGGCAAGTCATGAACATCTAAAAAGATTCAGAATAAAGACTCCATGCTCATTTCTTATCCAAACATCTTCTTTATCTGGCAACCTCTTCTTTAACTCTTCCAGTGCCTCAATCAGCTTCCCTAACCTCTGACCTTCTTTGTTTCTCTTCCTTTGCTTCAAATCTACACAATGTCTCTATTTACTGTTCTCTTTCTTCTACAACTCTGACTTGGTTCTTCCACAAGACTTATTTTATTTTGTTACCATAAGCTCTTTGTCATCCGGTTTCATCTATCCATCAAGCTCAATTGTTAGATCCTTCTGCAAACTCATGTCACCTTCTGCTATAACCTCTGCAACTGGTTCTATCATATCTTTCTTCAAACCCTCTGGTATAACCTCTACCACTAGTTTCTCGGTACTGCAACTTTTCTCAGAACTTAGATTCTTCACCTCCTTCTCTTTCTCCTTTAAAGAAATCATTGTGAACTTTTGTCCATCCTTCTCAATAGTAACTAGGTTTCTTCTACAATCATGAATAGCTCCTATATCATATTGCCAAAGTTTTCCCAACAAGACATGACAAGCACTCATAGATACATCATCACATAAAACTTCATCTCTAAACACTGCTCTATTATCTCTATCTTCTGATCATATTACAACCAGCTCACCTCATAAGGACAAGGATGCTTAAGCCTCTTCAATCCAAGCTTCATAGCCATCTCCTCATATACTAAATTGTCAGTACTTCCACTATCTACAATAACCTTGCAACACTTACCACATTATTTACACACAGTCCAGAAAAGATTCTTCCTCTAAGTAGATCTGGTATCCTTTCTTCTAAACATAAGGGATTCTCCTTGCTCTAGTGCACAGTTAGATCTAGTACCATCACCTTCTGGTTCCTCATTCGCCACACAAATTCTTACCATTCCCTGCTTACATTCATAGAATCTATGTTCGATTTCTCCACACTTGAAACATTGCTAACTTTCCTTGGTGTCTTCTGCTCCAATTCTTTACTCCAGTTAGGTTTTGACTCATCTTCTTCAATCGGTTTCTCCATATAGTCACTCATCTTGAATTTCTCCTTTCCCCTATTCGGTTGTCTTCTTCTCATCTTCTCCTCGGCCTTCAAAGCATATTGGTAAGCTTCTTCAACTGTGGAAACCTTCAACATACTCATCTCATCTTGAATGTTAAAAGCAAGCCCATTGATATACCTCACCACCTTTTCTATGTCCATCTCTCTATGTCCAGATCTAATCACCACCTTGTAGAATTCCTCAGTATATTCCTTCATAGTCATGTTCCTCTATTTCAGGTTCTGCTTTTTTTTTAACATCTCCAATTCATAGTCTCTCGGTATGAACTTGGCCTTCAATCTTGCAACCATCTATCTCCATCGGGTGATCTTCAATTCACCATTCTCCACTTTGTCTTTCTACAATTCTTTCCACCACAAGGCACTATTCCCTTTCAACTTATTTTGTGCCAACCTGACTCTCTGCGGATCCTTGACATCTTCAAACACAAAGTAGTCCTCCAACTCTCTGATCCAATTGATCAGATTCTACAGGTTCAGCGTTCCAAAAAAGTTGTAAACCTCAACTTTATGGACTTTACTCGCTTGCGCCACTGCTCTTGGGAATCTTTCCTCTCTTTCATCTTCTGGTCCTTCTACTTCCTTAATCTCTTCACCGACTTCCTCATATTCATCCTCAAAATCATAGTTTCTCCACAAACTAGCCAAAGAGTTTTGGATTTCATTCCTCACTTCATTCTTGAAGTCTTCCATCATCTTCTCTACCCTCTGGGGGTTTGTCCTTCTTGGCGACATCTCCTCTTCCACTCTGGTGAACTGCCTCAACCTGGTGATCTGACTATTGGTTTCAATTGCCTCCCCTTGGCGATCTATTGAACATACATGTAGCTTGCCTCCAATCGGTGATCGATTCACCCAAAGGAATACCTCAATCTTCGCGAACATTTATTCCACAAGCCAGTCCATAACCAACTCTAATACCACTTGATGCAGCCATAACCGATAAAACCCTCAAAGAGAATCAACTGGCTTATGCACAAAGAGAAACATGATGAAAGAAACAAGAAAACATAACAAGATCACATCAACAGTTCATATTAATTCCTTATAACCTCTGACAATCATCATATAATCATCAAAGACCATCCCATAATTAATCGGTTACATGCAGGCTATCAGCTAGATACAATCCAATCTGGGATTTTAAGAATCAACCAAATCACAAAATGTGAATCTCAATCCTTATTGTCATTTCTACTTCATCTACCCCTTCAAATCATTACATAATAATATATTTATACACACTAGAACGTATCTAGGTCGGCCTCATAAGATTACATTTACCAGTGCAAGAGATTAAACATGTAATTAGGTCAGCCCTAAGAATTAAATAAATCTTTCTAGAAAATAATAGCCAGGTGATGCGGTTCAGTAGGAAGGTCATCCACATGCCAAATAACATTGGACAGGACATAAGATAGATCTATACGCCAAGAATCATGTCGGTAATGAAGGAAAACCAACTAGTAAGCACAAAAATTGTCCCATAACTCAGAAATAGTCAACCAAAAGCGATAACTGACCAGAAAAGAACCCAAATGAACTGAAAATATGGAATCAAGCACATAAAACTACAAGGAAACCAAAAATAAGATCTTCCACAAATAACAAGCAACTATCGGTACCAACTAGTAAGAACACAGAAAACTGCACAAAGAACTAAACAAGAACAAAACTGAAAGGAAATATTTTTGGATGATGCAAGATTGCTCATCGACTGGGGATGTTGTTGCATCATATCAATAACTAATATAAAATTAGTATCATTCTTTAACAGTGAGGCATAATCATCCCACTAGAGCTCTCATAACCATTCCTCAACAGTAAGGCATGCTTCCTCTTGTTGGAGCTATATAACACATAAGCATAATCCTCAACAGTAAGGCATGAAACATCTTACTAGAGGACAAACCAACAATAATATGATCAATACAACATCAAATGACCTCTCTGAGAATCCAAAGCAATCACATAGAGCCTCTAGTAAAACCACAAAATTTGAAAAAGTATTCACACTAAGCAAAACTGACAAAACTAGCAACTTAGGGAAGAATAGCGCATCAAAAACCTAAAATGGCGCATATGGGAGATAGTTTAGCTCTCCCATGACATCTTTTGGCATTTTGGGGCCATACTTTAGCATTTTGGTGCCAAACATTTGCGTTTTGGGTTCAAAGAGCAAAAATTAAAGGAAATGAAGTCAATAGGTGATGAATGTACCCAAAATTGAACATAAGCTTACAAGTTGACTCAAAAACACTCCCAGAAGGTGTGGAGGATGAAATAACATAAGGGAAAACACTTAAATGAAAAATTATGATCATACCAAGAGGATTCGTCATCAATCTCTAGTCACAGTCGCACTTAGAAGTGCACAAAACTTTACCAAACTCGCACAACAACTTAGGGTGATGAAATAAAATGGATATAGGTATTGTTATCACCTAAAACCTACATCCTTTGCTAAGTTATCAACTCAGCAGGTTTTTGACACATGGGAATGCTTCTAGGCCTATGGGTTGCCTAAACTTGGAGTGAGCCTCTAGAGAAAGTTGGTTCTTATGGGCCTCACCTAAATTTAACTACTCTAATGACTTTGCAGAGAAAAGAGTAAGGAGGAATAAAATGTAAATGAAATCTACTATAAAGGTGATGCACCAAATGATTAACTAGGACCTGTGTAACAGCCTGCATACACAGTTCAATCAATGATGAAGCTGACAAACACAACTCAATTCTATATGTTTCTTGCATAAATATTTCATAAGAAGGTTTTGATGCTAATATTCCTAGAAGGAACAATAATTCTCACAACCAGACAATATTGGCATATTAACACAACCTGCAACATACATATTATTCTGCAAAAGGTGCTACAATGAGACATATCCACAAGGATTTAGATAATTTCTCAAGTAGTTGCATCAATCAAACAAATGCACACAATTAGACATAAATGGAGAAGGTAAAATGCTTATCTTCATTAATCTCCAAGGCATCCACTATCATACATATCAAAATGAGCTACAAAATATGCATAATCTGTAAGAAGGAATCTGAAATCACTAAGTGTTAGAATTTTGCATAGTTAGAACTAACTTCAAAAAAGAAGCTCTCGGTATACTTATGGTTTTTCCAAGCAATTACATGAATATAGGGACTATGAACTACCTTGGTCGAATCCACTCAAAAAGCTTATTTTTGAGCCCAATAAAAGACTTCAAAAAGACTCCAAAATGAAGAAAAAGTCAATTTTGACCAATTCCAACATAATGGACCTTAAAAAATGCATTAATTTCCCCTAAAGTGACCCAAAACCACCCCCTAAATACTCTCCAGATGTCTAGAAACTCTTTAGGCTCCCCTATATCTTTGCCCATTATTTGCCACTTATACACTTGGCATTTGTCATGATTTCTTCCCAGCCACATCATTTTGACTTGGCTTCTTGGTAACATATTTCATCATTTTCTCATTAAAAGATATTTGCCAAGTGATTTATAATCCACCACTTTCATATATTGATAACATTCATCAAGTGATCGATTATGAATCACTTGGTAAATATTGTTAACATTCATTAAAGTTGTAAGGCAAAAGAAATGCCTTATCTTAATACCCATGGTGTATTAATGAGAAAGAATTTTTTTTAAATGAAAACAAAAAATGCTCATGAGAATATTAGGGCAAATCAAATCCTAGGTCATTCACTGGTCTTTCATTTTATCATTTATTGTTTCTTCTCTTCTACTCTTTTTGTGGCACCGCCAAGGGTTTTTGTTGCAGGTTAAATGTTGTGATGGTGAGCTCAATAAGTCTCTGCTACACTACGAATGATGAAAATTGCTTTGAGCTCTTTCTAGTTTTTCCGACCATGAATCACGATCTTTGTGCTGCAAATAATGCCATTGTATTTATTATTCTTTGTTAATATTTTACACTTAAGGGGACTTTGATATCTATGTTTGTGATTGTTTTGGAAATGATCAAAGACCTCGTTCTGGCTCTTTGAGACTATAATCTTGCACTTATACTTTTTATCACCAATTCTACCCTTGCCATGGCAATAACTACGTGATCTATTGATGTAAACACAAAGATTGATGTCTTGGAGACCACTATTGAACTATCCTTAGCAAAGACTTCTATACCCTCATTAAGGATAATCCCTATGATGAGTCATTACTGAGATTCTACACACTATCCTTGACTCATGACTTGTTATAATACTTCTTTAGACTCATCATGTCATTTGCTCATATTTCTCTAAGATCTTTGCCACATATTGTATATTACTGACTCTTGGCACATTTGACAGTGATCATTAGGCTACTATGTTGTCTTAAATCTCTCACTGCTAATCTTTCACTATGTCTTTATTATCATTGTTTGAGCCTTGGAAACCTTGCAACAATGATCTTGTAGCTTCTCTTAGTATGATTTTATCCTTCTTCTCTATGATTGTCATTGACTACATGAATTAAGGACTGATATTGCTCTGACCATGGCATTCACATTACAGTCTCTAATGGATACTTTTGTGTTGGCTTGAGACTATGAATGGTTGCATTGATACTTTGGTTTCCTTTAGCTTTGAGTACTAATGAAATGTCTAACTCAATTTTATGGTAGGCCTTGAAGGGCTTCAATCTCCATCTTAACTGTGTGAAAACCTTGTGGCTGTCTATTTTTTTATCACGGTCTTCTCGTCAGTCATAGAATTGTCTTTCATGAACAACACCTATCATGACTACTTTACCTACACCTTATACGCTCAAATTACTATATTGATTGAAACCAAACATCTTTTCAATTCTTTACTTGCATGTGACTACATTTTGTGTCATATACCCTCATCCTTGGTCTTTGCCATATACATTTGGAATTATTGAAGACCACTTTACCCTTACATCTTGTTGCAATTATTATGATCTCTATGATTTATCTCATGGCTGCCAACTGGGACTATGCTTTCAGAACTCTTTGACTGGCATAGTCATGCCATTGTATAGCTCATATGGTGACTGAAATCATAGATATCACACTCTTCCAACAAAAAACTATCTTGACTATTCATGGATGATTTCTTTTGATTTGGACTATTCACTGTCATGAGGCATGATCTTTATGAGACTACTGAAATCTTCATGCCTTTTTACATTGTAAAATAAAATCTTTATGACATAATGTTGATGATATTAACCCAAAAAATAGATCTAACGAAGTAACAACATGCTTTAATAGCAGCTCTATGACTGTGCTTCACATGGATCCTTGATGGTTTTGTTTGCATATGTCTTGACTGTTAGAACTGCTACATTTTTGTCTTAATGAATGTCATCCTGATCTACTAGCAAACCTTTACCTACTAATTCTCTGAATCTATTCACTATCATTACGGCTTGGAATAACTTTCCTTGTGATAGGAATGTCATCATACCTTTCCTGATTGTGGCAAGCCTATGTGAACACTAAAGGATTGTATCCTCTTCTTTTACCATTCTCTATGATATTATGACACCTCACTTAACCGTTTTCCTCGAAGGTTACTCTTTTCTGTGTTGAGAGTATGACTGTGTTTTTTGTACATATCATTGTGGCTTTTGATCATTGTATTGACTTGATATAATGACTTCTGATCATTTCTCAAAACAATTTTTTAAGACATACTATGATTGATGGGTGAAATTATGGTATACCTATGAAATGTGTTTCTACCATTGAAGATGACTATTGAAATGTGATGTGACTATCTCTTCATAGCATGACTGCCTAAGGAGAGGCTTTTCTTTGGACTGTTTATGTTGCTCACTTTCTATCACTGTCTTAAGCATTAACTTGGATCCTCTACTGTCTTGGACTATCCATTCTTATATGGAGGACTAAGATCATTTCTCTTTCTAGCATAGTGACTGTCAAATGCATATCTCTATTGGACTTGGTTGCTCTTGTAATGGCCCTTATGAGTTGTATCTATTGCATCTTTTTATTGTGTGCTCTATCAAATAATGTTGAAATGTCTTCATCTATCATATCATGTTGTCATTGTATCTTCTAATATATCCTTCTTTGGGAAACAACATAAACTCTCTCTTTTTGGAAGCCTTGAGGCTGCTCTCTTTGCTCATAGACTTTTCTTGCTGCTCTATCAAAAATTGGTTGCTTCCTTATGATTCTTATTGTCTTCTCATTAATATCTGAGACCTTAGTAGTATGACCTTCATTGTTTCAGTGTGGTTCCGTTGAGTGGAGATTTGTCATTTATACCAATGAATTTGTCAATCCATTGTTGTGAATGATGAACCCCCTCTTGATTGAACTACCATGAAATAAGAAGATTCTTACCTTTGTTAACATTAGATTGGAACATGTTGGTATCAACCCTTGTGGGAGCCTCATTTTAATCCACATGCTGCACTTGACATTTGATTTCAGTCTAAAATAATCTAGCAATAAATATGATACATGTATTCGTACAAGGAAACAAACAATGTTAGATAAAAAAAAATGAAGCTCTGATTTTCTTTTGATCTTGATGAATCCTTATGATGGTTCTCTTATTTTCTTTGATTCATGTGATGAATGTATAGCTGATCTTCTATGTTATGAGAGTTAAATATTCATTTGATATGGGTTGATGAGGATCCAGCTCTAACCATTTTCTCTCTCTTCTTGCAGGTGACCCTAGACAACAAAGACATTTCTAGAGCTAAGGAGCTTAAAGATGCAAGCATTCAACCAGGGATTCATCATTTCATGCAATGACGGGTCCCCTCCTCTTTCTATATGTTTTTTCTGTAAATGTATATTTATTTTTCATAATGTACAAACTGAGTTACTCCCACGGCTTGTGTGGGACACTATACTTTTTGAATTCATGAATAATGAAAGCAATTTTAATATGCATATTTGTAAACTCTTCCTTTTTAAAACACTTGCATCAAATCCATTATTCATTTGATAGCAACATTTTCTTGTATGATCACTTAGCATAATCAGATATGTACCTTCCTTTTCTCAATGTAAATGTTGCTCCATCTCTACCTGATTGAGATGGAGGTGAAATTAGGTAACAAGTATAAAATAACATTTCAAGGGCATTCTAATACCCAAACAAAACTCAATCCATCTACAGGCAAGTTAAGACAAAAATGCAACAGGCAAAACTTCATAAAAACAACTACCGACAAAGCCACATACACTTACAATCTTGAAAATGTACATAGAATCATGAGAAGATGCAGGAAACACACAAGAAAATGCAAATGAAATCCAAAATCTCATTTAGACTCAATAAAGATCACAAGGAAGAGGAAACACATATTTAAATAGGAAAATGCAGAAAGACATCCCCAGCACAACACCATTTTTAGAGTTCACTATATTCACCTTACATTATCAAATGCTCATAATTTATTCCCCAACAACCAAATTGAAAACATTAAAACATCAAAACCATTCCCCAAACAATCTTTTAGCATTTGCATCGTAGACAATCATTTCAAAAATTAATTGTAAAGAGAGGAATGAAGCTCCAGCTTGGAAAATTCACAGTAAGGGCAAATAGAATTCAGAGAAGAACAATCTCAATCCAGAAATCTCAAATCAACAATATTCAATCCAATTGCAAATCTTCATTGATCAATCTTCAATCCAAAATCCAAAACTCCCAAGATGAAATCCAAAATTCTTCCTGATGGTAACCAAGCAACATACCAAAAGACTCCAATAAATAAAAATCAAATTCAAAAATATAGAAATCCACCAACCAATCATAAAATTCCATAAAACTATATATTTTACCTACTATGCATGAATACGAGGTAGATAATATAAAATAGTTTTATTTACTTACCCACTTGAAATCAACCAATCAGATAAAAGGGTAGTAGGTAAAAATTATATTTTTTCAATTAACTATATAGTAACAAGAGGGAATAATATTATTAACATTAATAGATTAATAATAAATCAACCAAATAGGATACTAGAGTAGGTAATAAATGTAATATCCAAGGGATGAATAATAAATCAAGTAAAACTATATAAACAAACTCCACAATAATTAAATAGAATCAAATAAATAATAAATCATAATTAAACAATAAATAGATAATAAAGAATCAATCAAACAATAAACCATCAAAACCATTTAAATTAAATAAATAGAATATACTAAAATAAAATAAACATTAGAACCCAATAAATAAATAATACTAATTAATAAATAAAAAATAATAATAAATCATCAAAGAATATTAATATCTTAATCTAACCACTAAATAAACTATACAATAAAATCAATTATTAATTTAAATAAACAATCATACTCACAAGATCACACGACAAGGGTCCCAACAACCACAATGTGCCACAAGACAACTCTAACATGACTCAACTAACAAGGAACCAACTTAAGCCTAGAGTGTGTGAGGGAAACACATGCCATCTCCAACAACTTTCCATTGGGATAAAGACACGCTCAGACCTGTGAGACCAAGTGGAGTCGATGTTTGGTACCTATAATCCTGCATCCACCACTAAACACAATACAACATATATACAACACATATACATCATAAATTGTCAGGCAAGTGATAGAGAATCGCAACGTCATATCGTGCTCGTAATGAGTGGTATGACATTGTCTCTAATCACGAACACACTAGAAGACAAACACAAACATCACAACATCAACTCAATCATCATAATCATGGAATAGGGCTAGCATAATCAAGATGCTATCATAACCTCATAAGCAATATAATCATTACATGAATAATGAGTACATAAGCATGATCAACATATTAGTCCTAGATATAACTTCATTCACATAAATCATAATGAATCCTCTCATTAAGTATTAGTCGGGGAGGGACACTACAATTTTAGTCCTCTGCAATTGTGACATGTGGAAAGCTAGTGGGTTTTTGTCGGGGAAGTCCAAAATTCTTGGAGGAAACACAATCGATCTTCAAACATAGTGGGACCTACCATGTTACAAGTGACAAAAGAAAAAATGCAACCATCCTCACATTTTAGAAGTCAAAAAATTGACTACCATAGAAAAGTCTAGAGTTTTGGTGACTCACAGGGGACCTTTCCTTGCGGAGGTTATCCCATAATCTTTGGTTTCACATAATAGATGTTTTGTCTATTGGGCTTTCTGATAGTCCATACCGGATATCTCTAATCAAATTTTGATAATAAACTTCAACAAGGTGGACTCTCAAGGAGTTCAATTTGCTTTCTTACTCTAGCCTCTTGTTGATAATTAAATTCCCTACAGCCAAGAAAGGTTCAAACATAAGAAAACCATTTAACATGCAATTTCAAAAAAATGTCATACCTTTCATCAAATGACTTCAAACAGTAACTTGAAACATTCTCAAGATAAGGAATAGGTTTATGAAAACTAGGTTTCAAGACAACTACCCAAAGAGAAGAAGATTCACAAAGTAAATGTTGCATTCAATAAAAAAAAAAAGATAACATAAACCCTATGTATTAAGACAAAAGAGAACTTCAAGAATGAAATATCATATTTACTATATAAGATTGAAAACCTTCATTGAGTTTCTCAATTTAATAATTAAATATTTGCACCTTTAGAATTTTGCACGTTAGGGCAAGCAGCTCTACTACTCAAGTGTGTACATGTGATTAATTTCTTCCTCCTTTAATTAGGATATGCAAAGAAGTATATAAAGGGGTTAAGCTACAAATTTGGACCTAACCTCCCATAGCCAACTGGATAGAGCCTTGCTAACAGGCAGGCATCCATAGCCCCGACAAGGATATCACCTTGATCCCCGTCGAATGTTGTTCTATTGCCAAACAAGTGTCTATAACCCCGATAGAGTTGTCTGTGTCACCTTCTCTTATATTTATTTTTTTTAAATGGGCCTTAACCTTTTGTTTTAATTTTGATTGGAATTCTTAGGCCACTTGTTAGGTTGGGAACCAAAGTGGTAGCAAGAGCGGCCTTTAGATTTTCCACTTAATCCTAAAATATATTAATTTTCCATCCTATCTTATGTAGGAGTATTAAATGTGAACTTATCACTAAGGATTCACGGATATTCCACGTGTACATGACAAGACATTCTAGAAAAACAAAATCATTAATTATGAGATTGAGAAAATCACCAAGATTACAAACAAATATTATACTGTAATGATAATATTAAATGAATTAATTCTCTCCTTACCTGAGGCGTATGATTTACATCATCTTTGCTTCCATGAGGAGGAATATTTGCATTGGGAATCCATCACCCTTGGGACTGTTGTTGTGTGTCGCCTCTTCCTTGGGAATGATTCATTGCTAATATTAACCGTCGAAGTAAATGCACACTTGTACAAAAAATCATGTCCATCTATAAAATTAGGTGTATGCTAATCTTAAGATCATTCTGAATTGGTTCATTTATGAAGTGTTTAGCAGAGTGAGAATTCATTGCAGTATTTTGAGATGGACACTCCAGTGATGTTGACGATGATGAAAGTTCAACAAGCCTTTCTAGGAAAGATTAGCAATGCACACCTTGAGTATTTTCTTAACACTGATAATGACCTAATAATTACAACAATAAAGTGAGTGTTCAGAGAATACTTTCTTTCCAATGAAGACTGATACCGGGTGGGCACAGACATTGTGTCTTACTTTGTAGGGTCACAAAGTTTGATTTGGGTGAACTGGTACCTAATATAGTGAGAATGACCTGTGGCATGCTTGGTGAGGATCTTGTTGGTGGGTTGGACTAGTTTTGGGATCAAGAAGAGTATGGAGTTGTGCTTCCTATAGCTATTGACCTATGAGATTTTGTGGAAAAGGATGCAATCATATCATGGCTTCCCTTTGTTGGTAATTTTCATACCATGTGCATTGATAAACACCAAGACCTTTCTGCCCCTACATATGAATTCCTAAGGAGGATTATGGAAAAGGGTCTGACACGGGATTTAGAGTGGATAGAAGGGCTCAGGGCCATGGTTTTTTCCCAAACCCTAGATTCTGAAGGGGACAAGTGGTTGGATGACTATGAGGATGAGGATGAGGATGAGGATGAGGATGATTAAGATGGCCAAAATACATCTGACTAACCCAAGGTCCAACTTCTCCTAGTGGATGTTGCTATTACTGGATGACCAGAGATGATAATCATATTTTATAATTTTGCCTCTTTTTTTAAAACAACACATACGACTATGTAAATACCATAAAAAAATACATATATAAATATCTTCTACGGTTTTTAACAAATTATTGCATGGGTGTTGTTTACTTTCCTTTCTTTACATTTTTTACGAAGAACACATGGAAATTAAAAATTAAACTAATGTATAAGGTAATTTTTGTTCATATCATGTTTTGGATTAAGGCAAAAACAGGTTTTGAAGGGACCCCAAAACCCTTTACAAGAGGATTCTAAAAGATTTAGAATCAAGAAGCACTTCACCAAAATAGTTGTTGAAAGATAGAAGCATGAAAATAGAAAACAACCAGAGACATTCGGTTTAATAAAATAAGGGCTCCCACAACCCAAACAATAGCTTGAAACCAAAAAGAGACCAGAGAAAACTCCAGCCTAAACTCTTAGAACCAAAAAGCATCAAGATTTACAGTTTGCATTACTCTTATGAGAACGTAGAGTCATATCAAAAGAGGGCATCGAATGTTTTGCTTTCTTACTCTTAATCGTAATCCACCCTCTTCCACCAACACAACCTTACCCTGCCATACCGCAGGATCACAACTAGCCTGAGAATGGAAGCCAGCAGAGTGACCATCCACCAAAATAGCAGCATCAACACCAATCCCAAAATCAGGTAAGGCAATGACACTAGAGCCACCAGGGTTTGCCTTCAAGACATCATCATAGGGAGAAGACACCTGAGGAACAATCCACACACTGGACATAGGAGGAAAACTAGCACCAATGGCCTCACCATTTGGAGCCAAAGCAACCAAGGAAAAAGCCAACTCATCATTTAAAGACACAACATCTAGAGAGGACACCCCAAAACCTTCAACCTGAGAGTCAAAATTCTTCACAACTGTATAGTGTTGTTCAGATGCACTTTTCCACCACGAGGCCATCATTGTCTTCTTCTCTAACCCACATTGAGCCGCGGCATTGCCCATTTTAAAGCATCTTCTACATCTTAAGGGAATCCCTTCATAGTCCAAAGTTTGAACCCATCTGCCCAACGAAGATTTGAATAAAATCTCAGCAGGCAGCCCTTTTGAAGCATCTATATCAAATAATATACGAGCATAGGTGGAATGAAAAATATCAAATGATTCCTCATCCACCATCAAAAAATCCCCAAGAGCATCTCCCACTCCCTCTAAAAGAGGATCAACCCAAAGATGAAGAGGGAGATTAGGCAGCCGAACCTAGATCGGGATCTTCTTAAATGTCTCAAAGGTTGGATTAAAATCAGAATGCCAAGGTTTTATAATCAGCAAATAATTAAAATGAAGGTCGTTGTCCATTGTATACAGTGACCAGTGAATGGGAAAAAAATACTTATTCAACATGATCACTCACTAACCTTGACATTTTCAAAGTAACTTTTGATATCTCCATGCCATGTAATGTCATTTCTTCTTTTCTAAAAAAATCTAAGGTACCTCAGTATAACACCTAATGTCACCTTTAAAAATGTGTTTGCCTCCAAAAAAACAAAAAATGTGCACAAAGCACATAGGAAAAATAAAGGTTGTACATGGTCATCCAAAAAAGGACAAGCAAATGTGTAGTAGCACTTCTTTGAAAGGAAAACTACTAACCTAACCTACCCTAAACAGCAACTATTTACATGCTTAAACAAAACCATTAACTATTTAAAATAACTTCCCTTGCATCCTAAACCCTTTTTTCTTCTCATATCCTTGGAATTGCATGGAAAGAGGGATGAACGATAAATGCCTGTCACAACAATCTACATGCATACTAGGGATAATGACATATATAAACATGAAAAAAAATTCCCTAACGATGAGAGGATGAATGACCTTACCTTCAGAGGGTCCTTACCATGGATGGAAGAGATTGTGATTGAAATCATTTTATACGTTTGTTTTTGCACAAGATATCTGTTTGGGCATCCCCATGAGTGTTGAAAGTGGGAGGATGAATGACATTACCTTCGGAGGGTCCTTACTATAGATGGAAGAGATTGTGATTGAAATAATTTATTCTATTTGTTGTTGCACAAGATATCTATTTGGGCATCCTTGTGAGGGTTGAACATAATGTGTTCCATGCTCATCGTAATATGCATATTTTCTAGGAGTAGGCACCTATTCACAAGTTAGATTTAGGCAACCTTCAGATTTCTCCTCTTTGATATCACTCTTAAGGGTTTCAAAGGCCCTTTATTTGCTCTGAATGGTGCTCAACCTCAAGTGATGAGTAAAAAACTTCTAATTCATCCTAGAAATGAACATCATCCACTTCATTAACTTGATGATCCTACAATTTTTCCTCTGCCTTATATGGTTGTTGGTCATCACGACTCCTGGTCAAATTTTTCTTGTCATTCTAGGTAAGAGCTTCATGTGGACTTGGAGAAGTAGTGATTTAATATTTTTCAAATTGCATCACATCCGAGTTAGGTTTCGCAATAGGGTTCTCTAATGTAGCGTCAGGTTGTGGAGTCTTTTCTCATTGTCTATAAGAGCATCTCGAACTCCAAACTATCGGACCGCCTTTATAGAGTGAGATAGTTTAAGGACAAGGAACGTGAGACGATAGAAACCTTTCTAAAAAAGGAAGATGGAAATTCCAATGCTGGACAAGGTTCATTTTCTCAAGGGTACAATCCTTTTCACTGGAATCCTTTCCATTCATGAACCAAGAAGCCAAGGTTGTAATTTCTCCCTTCTTTTCTCTTTCATGGTATTGTTGAATTGTATTTGGGCATGATATGTATGCAGGTTCTGGTGTTGTTGCACCTTCTCTATCTCAATAGCTTCCAACTATCATTGAAAGTCATATAACATCTCCCCAATTGTTGGGAAGGAATAATCCTTATACCATAGTGTCATAAATAGATCCTTTGTGGTCATTTGTGAGTATCTACAAAAATAGTCATCTGTCATATTATCTGGCGGACAAAATCCTCTACCAAAAATAGGACTTCGGGTCCTGCTAGGTGTGCCAAAAAAAATTTGAGCCCCAAAAGGGCTAACGCCTTTTAAGTTTCACAAGTTTGGGATCCTAATACGACGTATGGAATGACCTTTGGGATTATAAAAGCCAACTCTTCATTTTTGTGTAAATGCACAAAAAATTCCTCTAATAATCTTAATGTTTTTATCAATATGTGGATCCATTATTTATTTATTAATTCCTTATTATTCCATTCCATAATAATATATTATTCATTATTTCAAAAAATTCATTTTAATAATATATTCCATATATTTTTTATTCTCCATTAAATCCATTCATATATTAACCTCTTCCATATCACAGCTTTTGTTACTACTTACCAAGTTGCCATTAGTTTTATGTCCAAAGTCATTCTATATACTCTAGTTGGTTACTACTACCGAAATATTCAGTCAGTAAGCATAGAGCAGTCAGTTATAGAAGAAAGTAGTCACAGAGCCTAGTATACACCGAGCTGTCTACCGAGTAACACTCTATGTCTACCGAGCAGCAAAAATGATATATCAAGTGAACACACACTGAGTGAAATGTGTTACCAGATTCATTGAACCTAGACACACATGGGAAATGTGTTACAAGATCGAGGAGCAGGGAATCATTATCACTTAGGAAATTGTACCTTAAAATTTTGTATGACCTTGAGGTCATCTATCCAATGAAATATTTTGTATGGTTATTCATTCGATAAATCATGTTTGTAAGATCGAAGCAATGACCAGATCACCGACATAAGAGATCTATTTATATAGCATGAACTAAGGATCAAATATAGAGGTATATGAAGCAAGACATGTGTAATAGATAAGGAAGCACTGAGTATTGTGACTGTTAGAGACATAGAGGTCACTGTGAAGGATTTCAAAGAACAGTCAAGGAACAGAGTAAACAGAAGGGTTTATCGAGTTACTTTATGGATTACCGAGGTATGTTATAAGCAAGGTAATCTCATTTTCAGCACATAGAATCTGCTATAACATTTCAGATGTAAAGTTGTAGATATTTGAAAAGATTTTATTGTAATATTTTGAGTTGTAAGAGAAACCTTTAATAGAGTAAAAGACTCTAACAAAGTCTATAAATTTTAAAGCCTTTAACTAGGTGCAGCATTTAGAATAAGTGTTGTAAAATCCTTTAGCAAGGTAGATCTAACATTCTTGATACTCCTAACAGGGTAAGCTATCAGAAATAGCTAAACATGTAGCTCTAACCAAGCAACCTTTATTATTGCAGTAGTGAAGTTGTGGGTGCCATCCCCACCACAATTTTTCTCTCTAACCAAGAGTTTCTGTGTAACCAAAATATATGTGTTATGGAGTGAATCATGTATGATTGTTATTTATTTGTTTTAGCTTTATGTTATGTTACGGCAGTTTTTGGTTTATGCTTAACAGTAAAGTTATTGTTGAAGAAAACATTTTAAGTATTGATTCACCCCTCCCCTCTCAATACATTAGCTTTCCATATTGGGCCTAACAATTGGTATCAGAGCTTCAATCTTGGAAAAGGGATTAACAGCCTAAAGAAAAAGATCTTATCAATGGAAGGCTATAAACAATCTCGGAGAATTGTGTATCTGCAAGAAGAGTTGGATCATGCTAATCAAGTGATTGTAGACATGCAAAGACAAATGCAAAAATCATTGAAAGTCAGAAGAAGATTGTCTGATGATTTGCAGGACTCTCAAGAGTTAGTGGAACAAATTGAGACATCATTTGAGAATAGTATATCTGAAGAGACTGAAGAGATGATTGGAGAACTAAAAGAAAAGAACAAAGCACTGACTGTCAACTAAAAGCAATGAAAAGAGAACATGAACATTTCAGCACATAGATGACTGAAAATCTTGATGCATTAAGGACAGCCGAGGATAAAGTAAGAGATCTAGAAAGAGAAAAACAACAGCTTGAAGCATTAGTATCTAAAAAGAATGATGAAATCACAAGGTTGACTGGGATTCAACAAAGTCTGTCAGATCAATTGGGTTATGCACATCATGAAGCAAATCTGAAAGATGATGAGAATTAAGCATTAAAACTTGAACTATCAAGATTGACCGATGAACTTGAAACAGAGAAGAAATCCAAAGAAACACTGAAGAAGAGTTATGAAGCATCAAAGATGTTGGATGAGCAACTTAATACAAAAAGACCCAACAAAGTTGTAGGACTCGGTTACAAAGGAAAAGACTCTACTGAGAAGGGAATCCACTCTACCAAGAGAGGAGAATCATCAAAGCAAGTTGGAAACAAGAAGAACATCAAAGGAAAGAAACTTATTTGCAACTACTGTGGAAAACAAGGACATACTGCCAACATGTGCCAAATCAGAAAAGGTAAGCAACCGAATGTCACAAGGTCTAATGGTTATTGTTACAATTGCAATAAATATGGTCACACATCTAACCAATGTAGGACAAAGTCTACTAGCAATTATCAAAAGGCAAAATTCAAAGGGTTTTGTAAAAACTGCAATAGATATGGACATAGTACCAAGAAGTGTTGGTTTAAGCAAAAGAACTATATGTGGTTTGCACACCGAGCAAATACTGGAAGCTACTGAACTCACACAGATCCTAATCGACAATATGTTGCAGTACCATGGGATTACAATACAAGGATATGGTGTGAATGTTGTGGAAGATATGGACATATAAGTGCCAACTGCTTTATAAGGTTTGGAATGAACAACCAAAGATCATGGAGAAATCCTAGTATGGCATGTTTTCATTGTCACAAAGTTGGACACTTGGCTAGAGATTGCAGAGATCAACCTAGAGGAGACACTAAGGAAATAAAAGGCAAATTACAAATGATTTGGAAAAAGAAGGAAATTGTGCCAAATGAAGAAAGCACCTTATCTACCGAGTTAGGTGCACCTATTCCAAATTAATTGGTAAAGGTATGAAGGGACTGCATTCTCTCAAGGTTAAATCTTAACAGTTCCTATTTTATCATGTACTTAATTCAAAATCTACATAACTAAAGATGCATTAGGAAATTTGAAATTTTATCAAGTCTTTTGGAGGCTTGTCTAGTCAATAAATACAGGAAGTCTGGCTACTCGATAAAAGCATAAAAAGGAAGTGGTACCGAGTGCATTTAATGTTTTCTGACCTAATTGCACGAAGCCCAATAAGGTATATTGTGTACTTAAAGCTTTTGCGCAGTCATTTTACACTTACCAAGTTTTCAAGAAAGCAAAGCAAAGTGATTCAAAGGTGATCAAACCTCCTTCAAAGCCAAATTCAAGGTATTTACATCAATCACAACGCATTGTCAAGCTAGTTTACTGATCATATCAGTTGTGAATATCTATTTTACATTTGTTAAGTGGAAAGCGCATGTCGTTTAAAAGTTTTCAAACCCTAAGGATCTTTTGTTAAGTGATTACCCAAAATTTGAAATGGCACCTAAGATCCAGAAGCCCATTGTTGTTGAGAACATTGAAAAGCCCTCACTGAAATACTCTCTAACTCCGAAAGTAGCATCTGAACCGGATGATAAAACTTCATTTTCACTCATTCTAGATAGGGTTTTACTAGTTGAGGAAGTCTGATTCTTCACTAAGTGTCATGTTGAGGAACTAAGTCATTTTGAAATCAAGGACACATGATGAATTGTGTACCGATGGAAAACTAGATAACAAGTTTGAACACATTAAATTCAAGGGATTGACCGAAGCACTAACCTACCCATGAGTCTTCAAACCCCTATGGGTTAAATTTGTTTTGAGCAGAGTTCATGATGACTTAATGAGGTTAGAGGAGAGACCATTCAAGATCACCAAGGAAATCATCCACTTGATCACCAGTTACCCTATTTTTGATCATGCCCGAGCTCTAGAAAATGATATCACAAAAGGAATTGATCACTTTAACCAGAGTTGAATCTGATTGCAGAGGACTGAAACTGAACAATGTCACAGATGCAGAGCTGAAGTTTGCAATTAGAGTAATAGTTATTGTTTCTTTCAATCGGCAAGGGAAAACAGTGTACCCTGTGCAGCAGTCGATTTAGCATATAAAATTGTGAAGAAAGGAATGAAAATTGATCTATGCGAAGTATTGTTGAAAAACCTATTTGAGAATCTAAACACCATAAGTAAGCCAAAGAAGAACAACTCGGCTAACACACTGAAGTTTGGATCACTTTTGGTATGCATGTTTTTCTATTTTGAGAAATTCTTTCCATCAATCAGTAATGTAGTTTGGGAGCTACACCGACCAATCACCCATCAAATCAATGACTTCATCAAACGGCTAGGTGATAACTTCAATGATATTATGGATGATTACTTTAGCAAGTTTCAAGAAAAGATGCATAACAGGTATAGAATTCCACCCAAGTTAGTAGAGAAATACAAGGATGATATATGCTTTGAAGTGGACACCGACTACTGCTATGTCAATGTTGTGGAACCGAGAACTCAATCTTTGCCACCTATGGGTTATGAGATTGATTTTGACATCACACAACAGCAGATAGATGCTTTTCTTACATTACCAAGGCATGCTACCGAGTTGAGATACAATACATATGAAGAAGTTAAAGAGAAAGTTAAGATGAGCATTGTAGTACCAAAGGCTACAAGCAAAGCAACAAAAATGATCAAGGCATTAACGGAGAAATTTGGAGAAGGTTCTTCATCCACACCTATCAAGGGCACTTTATTCATCACTAAGGAGGAATCTGAAGCCTAAGAGGCAGCTATTACATTGAGCACTGAGTTGCCTAAAGGGAAAATTTTGAAAAGGAAGAAACAGGATACATCAAAGGTATCACCAACTCCTTCAGTAAAGTGCCCAAACACAAGATCATCTGCAGTGTCACCGAGTAAGAAACCAAAGAATGTTGCCGCACCAAAGGTAACAAAAACTTATAAGAAATCTACTCAGAGACTCATTTTGACTAAAGAGTCCAATGACACCGAATCTGAAGACAAAAGTAAATTTCAGATTGTCAAGAGTAAAAAGGAAGATGTACATAGTGTTGATAATTTTTGTGCTAATTTGAAGCAATATGGTGGATTTGGAGCATTCAGATATGTAATATATGACTCCAGATCTGATGCAGAAAAGAGACAAATTGAAGAAGTTGTAATCTGCACTCTTCTAAAATTCCGATTGGTCCCATTGGAAGTAACTAATTCTCTTCCAAAAGAATTGTATTTGCATATTGATAACAGGTGGAAATATGCCATGGACTCAGAAAAGAAGATGAGAGAAAGAAGTCTAGTACATCTCTTTCCATACATGTCAGTAGATGAGATCAATGAACATCTGAAAAACCACTAGACAAACTTCCTAGTCAAGCAAAGAGCAAAGATTCACCTCTTTCTCAAGCTCCTTCTAGCACTAAAAATGTTACAACTAAGACCTCGAGCAAGGATTCACCGAAGGCTACATTAGAGGTTCAAGAAATTGACAAAAGTGTTGCCTCTACCGAGCAACCTACCAAGGGTCAACAAGCCTCCCAAGCCATTGTATTAGTTCAACCAGTGAAAACTAAAAAAAAGAAAATGAAAAAGCATAGTTTCAAATTAGATTTGTCAAAACCAATAGCGTTGCCAAATGTAGACATATCCAAATTAAAAGGGCAAGCACTCATTGAATTCGGTGAACTATGCAAAGCCAAAGTAGAACAGGAAAAACAAATGGCTATTCAAAAGAAAAACAAAGTACTTCAGAAGGTGAAAGCACTATTAACAGATATGCTACCTGAAGCTACAGTGTCAAAAGATGCAGCCATCCATATTCAACTAGATGAACTCCTCAATCAGATCGACACATCTAGAGTAGACGCACCTAAATATTTGAGCAAATTGAAGGAAAAAGAGCTCACTGCAAAAATGATTGAAGAGGTACAAAAAGCCATTGCTATTGGCAAAGTAAAACTTTTCAAATTTATTGCTAAGTTGTCCCCTCAACTCAAGCACATTCTTTATTTATTTCAGAAACTCTGTACATTCTCTTTATTCATTAAAGATATCAAAAATAAAATAGAAGTGATTGAGAAAGAGATCACCGATCTCTCAAATAAGTTGACCACTGAGTCAAATTCTATTTAGCATTTCTATACAAAGTTACAAAAGCTCATGGCTCAACAATTGGAACTTAGGAATGAAGAGAACGAAATAAGGATGGACATTATGACTCTTCAAACCTTATTCATTCCACACTTGTCTTGCGTCCAAGAACAGATCAACAAGGCCACCTCCCTATCCACTCAACCAGAGGGAAGCACCTTAGATGGACTAATTTCACTGTTAGCTGACATTACAGCTCAAAATTCACTCATGGATAGTGTCAAGGGTGCCCTCTCTGTCGCTCTTACTGATGTAAGGACAAAGTACAAATCCATTTTTGACCAGTTGCCTCCACTGAATGGTTACTAAGTTTTGATGTTTGTCAAAAAGAGGGAGTATAGTATCAAAGTATCAAAGGGGGAGTGTAGTATACAGGGGGAGTATACCAAGCAGAACAGAGTATCCAAATGCACAGTTAATTTTGACAGGGGGAGTAGTGAACCAAGCAGTGACAACTGAGCAATTAATACATAATATTGATCATAGCGCATGCATCAAAGTTTTGTACAGTATATTGATAAGGGGAGTATATCTGAATATACTATTTTATTAACAAATGTATATACTATCTGATTAGTCAAATTTTGTAAGTATATAGATTTTTTTAGTTATGACTTTGAAAGGAGTTTTGTCAAACATTTCAAAACTAATGTCAAAAGGGGAGATTGTTACTACTTACCAAGTTGCCATTAGTTTTATGTCCAAATTCATTCTATATACTCTAGTCGGTTACTACTACCGAAATATTCAGTCGGTAAGCACAGAGCAGTCGGTTATAGAAGAAAGTAGTCACAGAGCCTAGTATACACCAAGTTGTCTACCGAGTAACACTCTATGTCTACTGAATAGCAAAAATGATATACCGAGTGAACACACACCGAGTGAAACGTGCTACCAGATTCATTGAACCTAGACACACATGGGAAACGTGTTACAAGATCGAGGAGCAGGGAATCATTATCACTTAGGAAATTGCCCCAAAAAGATTTTGTATGATCTTGAGGTCATCTATCCAATGAAATATTTTGTATGGTTATTCATTCGATAAATCATGTTTGTAAGATCGAAGCAATGACCAGATCACCGACATAAGAGATCTATTTATATAGCATGAACTAAGGATCAAATATAGAGGTATATGAAGCAAGACATGTGTAATAGATAAGGAAGCACTGAGTATTGTGACTGTTAGAGACATAGAGGTCACTGTGAAGGATTTCAAAGAACAGTCAAGGAACAGAGTAAACAGAAGGGTTTATCGAGTTACTTTATGGATTACCGAGGTATGTTATAAGCAAGGTAATCTCATTTTCAGCACATAGAATCTGCTATAACATTTCAGATGTAAAGTTGTAGATATTTGAAAAGATTTTATTGTAATATTTTGAGTTGTAAGAGAAACCTTTAACAAGGTAAAAGACTCTAACAAAGTCTATAAATTGTAAAGCCATTAACTAGGTGCAGCATTTAGAATAAGTGTTGTAAAATCATTTAGCAAGGTAGATCTAATGATCTTGATACTCCTAATAGGGTAAGCTATCAGAAATAGCTAAACATGTAGCTCTAACTGAGAAACCTTTATTATTGCAGTAGTGAAGTTGTGGGTGCCATCCCCACCGCAGTTTTTCTCTCTAACCAAGAGTTTTTGCATAACCAAAATATATGTGTTATGGAGTGAATCGTGTATGATTGTTATTTATTTGTTTTAGATTTATGTTATGTTACAGCAATTTTATGCTTAACAGTAAAGTTATTGTTGAAGAAAAGATTTGAAGTACTGATTCACCCCTCTCCTCTCAGTACATTAGCTTTCCATATTGGGCCTAACAAGCTTTATCCTCTATTTATCATCTTTCACTTTCATCAACCACATCCACTTAGTCAATATGGGATAAACATTTACAACTCTATATCACTTATTTTATCTTACATTTATCCTGATACTTGGATCCACCCTTGAGGACACCTATAAATTCCTTTCTCCCTTTGATTTCTAATCCTAGCAAGTTAGTTTACTCTAGCATCTTTTGATATCTCTCTTGCATTCTCACATTCTTTCTTTTGCATTCTCTTGCTTTTTTGGCTTTGACAATTGATTGTCTTGCATCTAAATCACACCCACTTTGCATAGTTTTAATTGTCCATTCATCTACATTTTAAAAATGGGGTTTATAAAGGGAAAGAGTAATCGATGTCCAAACTGAAAGACCTTGATGCAATTAAAAGAAAAACATCAATGGATGCAAATCTTTTATAACACTTAAAACTCTCTATGAGCAACATGGTTCAAGGGTTATCTATTTTGCAAATCAGGCATAGTATGCCATAAATCCTTCATTGTTGGGAGGAGAACAAGATGTACAAAGTAACTCAGACATAAAACATAACTTTCAAATCTTCCTATGGCAAGAACTAACAAAAGCCAGACAAAATTGATAACCTAGCTACCTTGAAAAGACCTATTTCACATATCTTGTGTAAGCGGTATAATCCAGAACCTATCTTTATAAAACATGGAAGAGTAGATATACATGATCCATACTTCATAAATAGGGGAACCGAAGAAGCACGAATTAAGAAAAATAACCACACATTATAAATGGCACATAGCATTATTCATAATAACACCAAAGGTAACAGAGGCACAGTTTATCATTCACAAATAATACTAAGGCTCTAATACATATCATAGTTTATAGAGGGAAGTAAAAAGGGTGGATTATCTCATTTTCCATCTAAACTACTGTCCTGAGGGATAGCCTAAACCATAAAAGCTTTACATAACATCAAAATGCTAAAGGATCCCTTCTAACAAATCGTCATCGTCCTTTTATAACCCTTTTTCAAAAGATCATTATTCAACCACAAAACGTGTAGAGATGAGACTATATGGGTGCTACCAATTGCCTCCATGATGGAAAGATTTGAGTCATGGGTCCTCATTTGATTGTCAGTATGAAAGACATCTATGTTTTAGGTCATGATTGAGGGATTAATTGCTTTCCATTATTCTCATGATCTTTCGCTTTCAAAATGCCAAAAACCTCCCTAAGTCATGCATGTGCACCTTTCCTTTAGTTTGTTGTCATCATTTGACCTGCATGGTTGTCATAACCTAGTAGTTGAGAATCATTGTCTAGTTGCAATGAAGATGCTATCGACACACATGTTGAGTGATCAAAGACCTTGATGGTCCTTTCGGACCTTTAGGGAAATCCTTTCCACAATGGTGATAGGTGGAGAGCTAGCGAGGCTTCTTTGGATGAGTCTTTCCATATGGTTTTAGTCCTTTGCAATTGTGACACATGGAAACATAGCAAGTTTTTTCTAAGAAAGTATGAACTTCTTGGAGGAAACACAACTGGTCTTCAAAGATAGTCGGACCCACCATGTTGCAAGTGATGAAAGAAAAATGTCGCCATCCTCACCTTTAAAAATTTGAAAAACTGACTATTGTAGAAAAGTCTACAAGGATGATATAACATGACTCATAAATAATTATGACATGTTTTTACACACTTTTCAACCATAAGTGAGTTTTGTTGTTGTAAGAGTTTGATTGGAATTATGACACCATCAACTCTATTTAGACCTAATTTTTTATTATTGTTTTGTTGAGGAATAAGTCATCTCCTTATCATT